>NW_017672046.1:0-6087 GCF_001879085.1 Nicotiana attenuata | reverse complement strand
AGTTAATATGATCACTCGTTTATTTGTCAAGAAGCTTCCAGAAGGAGGCACTATTATTGTGCCTGTGTATATAAATGATATGCTAGTAACTGGCACTAGCTTACAACTGATATTAGAAACAAAGACAGCTTTACAACAAACCTTCAAGATGAAGGACTTAGGAGAACTAAAGTATTTTCTGGGGATAGAATTTGCCAGGTATGAGAAAGGAATTCGAATGCACCAGAGAAAATATGCATTAAAACTCATCTCATAACTTGGACTTGGAGCAGCTAAGCCAGATATAACACCTTTGGAGATGAATGCAAAATTGACTACAAAGGAGTATGATGATCATCTGAAGACTCAAGGAAGTGCAGAAGATGAGCTATTGACTAATCCAGGAGCCTACCAAACTAATTGGGAAGTTGTTGTACCTAACAGTAACAAGACCTGATCTAGCATTCAGTGTACAAACCTTGAGTCAGTTTCTATAGCAACCAAAAAGATCCCACATGGAGGCAGCTAGGAGGATAGTCAGATATGTGAAAAATCATCCTGGCCAAGGAGTGCTCCTATCGAGTAACAACAAAGGCACACTGAAAGCCTATTGTGATGTAGACTGGCTGCTTGTCAACACTCTAGGAAGTCCGTAACAGGTTTCCTAATAAAGCTAGTAGATTTTTTGGTATCTTGGAAGTCCAAGAAATAAGCCACTGTCTCAAGAAGTTCAGCAGAGGCAGAATATAGAAGTTTAGCAGTTATAGTTGCAGAGTTAGTCTGGTTAACTGGATTAACAAAAGAGATTGGATTTGAAATTCAGTTACCTATTGATATCTATTGTGATAGCAAGGCAGCAATGCAAATAGATGCCAACCCTGTGTTTCACGAAAGGACCAAATATATTGATATAGATTGTGTTACGACCCGACTGGTTGTTTTGGGAATCCGCACTTTGCTCGGTATTTTGAGGGCTCGAGTATCTTCGCATGATGTATTATGACTTGTTTAAATCGTCGGTATTGGTTTTCAAGTTATCTGGAATTGATTTGGAAGAATGAACTTCAAGATTTAAGCTCCAAGTTGGAAGAGTTGACCAAGTTTGACTTTTTAGCATTTGACCTCAGATTGGAATTTTGATGGTTCTGTTAGATTCGTTGGGTGATTTTGGACTTAGGAGCGCATCCGGATTGTGATTTGGAGGTCTGTAGTTTAAATTGGCTCAAAATGGCGAAAGTTGGATTATTGGAAAGTTTGACCGGGAGTAGATTTTTTGATATCGGGGTCGGGATTTCAATTCCGGGAGTTGGAGCAGGTCCGTAATGTCAAATGTGACATTTATGCAAAATTTGAGATCAATCGGACGTGATTTGATAGGTTTCGGCATCAGTTGTGGAAGTCTGAAGTTTAAAAGTTCATTGATTTCGAGTTGAGGTGTGATCCGTCGTTTCGATGTTGTTATGTGTGTTTTTAGGCCTCGAGTAGGTCCGTGTTATATTATGGGACTTGTTGGTATGTTTGGACGGGGTAATGAGGGCTCGAGCGTGTTTCGAATTGATTTCAAATCAATTTTTCCTTCATTCTTCACTGCTGGTTCTCTAATGTCTGGTGCACCCAGTGTTCTTCGCGATTGCAAACTGAGGGATGCGATCACGTAAGGGAAAAATTTGAGGCTGAGTGTTTCTTCATCACGTTCGCTAATATGGGTCCGCGTTCGCGTAGGTTGCTGTAGATCGAGCATCGCGTTCGCGTAAGTGTGCACGCATTCACATTGTAAAGCTGAGCTGGGCAGACCTTCATGACCTCTTCATCGCGTTCGCGAGCCTGTGGCCGCGTTCGCGTAGGTTCTTTTCGAGATTGAGTAGTCTGTGCTTCACGATCGCACAGCTTATTACGCGATCATGTAGTGTATATTCAGGGGAAGTGCATTTTCTTCTTCGCGATCGCGAGGGTATTTCCGCGATCGCGATTCATTGATTCACTTAGTGATTATAAAGTACTCTATTTCGATGGTTTCGGCCATTTTTTCATATTGGGAGCTATGGAGCTCGGATTGAGGCGATTCTTGAAGTAATTTTTACCATATGAGTTGGGTTAAGTGTTCTACACTTGGTTTTGATCTTATTCAATGAATCTATCTTCATTTTTTGCAATTGGTTGATGAATTTTAAAGAGGAAATTGGGGGTTTTGGCATAAAGTTTCATAATATGAATTTTTGAGTTTTGAACATCGATTTGAAGTCGGAATTGAGTGAAACTAGTATGGTTGGACTTGTAATTGAGTGGGTTCTCAGATATTGTGAGTTTTGTCGGGTTCTGAGGTGCGGGCTCGGGAGTGATTTTTGGCCAGATTTGGGATTTGATTTGAGATTCGATCTTTATCATTTGGAATTGTTTCCTTGGGCTTTATTTGATGTATTTGAGTTGCTTTTGGCTAGTTTTGAGCCGTTCAGAGGTTACTATGCACGTGATGGCAGTTTTGGAGCATCGCTTGGCTTGCTTAGTATTGTAATTGGCTTGTTCGAGGTAAGTGTTTTACCTAACTTTGTTGAGGGAATTTTTCCTCCTATTTGTCATTGTTTGCTACATGCGGGGGTGATACATATATAAGGTGACGAGCGTATATGTATGTTCCAAGGTTAAATCATGCTCGGGGGGTGGATTATGTTACATTTGTGTTTGTAGAATTATGTGACCTTCCTACTTCATGCGTTACTTGACTCTTAGATACTAAGAACATAGTATTAATTGTTAGAAATCAAGACTTAGCTTATTATAACTTGATCAAATTTGACGGAAATTCTGAGAATACATTGATATGTCTAATTCGGTCACCTCTATGCTTAATCATTAATACATCGCTACAGCCGATCTTCTTCAGATTCTAGATTCTATACTTGTGTTGTGGATCATTTTTGAGATTCATGGAAGTATTTGAATAATACGGTATTGAGTTATTGTTGGCTTGGAAAGTTGTGATTGGGATTTGTTTGGAATATCCATTAAAACACTCTCCTTGAGGCTATTTATGCTTCCTGCCTTGTTTGTCATTGATATACACATGTTTGGTAAGGAAGAGTGTAAAGCACGAAGGGTGATGCCATGCCATTGTTTATACATTACCATGTGAGGGAGAGTGTAAAGCACAAAGGGTGATGCTGTGCCATATTATTTGAGAGTAAAAGCATGAAGGGTGATGTTGTGCCATATTATTGAGAGTAAAAACACGAAGGGTGATGTCGTGCCATATCATTTGAGAGTAAAAGCATGAAGGGTGATGTCGTGCCATTTCATTTATATTGTTATGCTTTTGTTATCGTGAGGTCATGGCACGATGGGTAATTCTGTGCAGGTGAGGGTGAGGGACATGCATTATGATAGGTACAAGTACTTTGGGCATAAGTACTTTATTTTATGTTTTGATGATCTAACAAACTTACCATCCAGAACCAGATAAGGAACCTTTTACACATTTACAAGACCTTGAGCTCACAAAGTTCCAGGTTGGGATCCAGCGTGGGATATAACTCAACTCTTCAGAGTGGAAGGAACAGCTGAGGGAACAGGTCCCTATCAGTTCCTGAGAAGACTCTATGAAGTCAACTCTCCAGCTGGAAAGTTGCTGCCTGCACACGCTACTGTACAGGAACAGTGCAGCAGTCAACTTTCTGTGGAAGGCTTTTTGCCTACCTTGCTTACATCATTGTAAGTGATGTCACACATGTATAAATACAATCAAGGAAGGTAAAACAACTTACTTCATGAGAGAACAAGATAAGGAATCTGATACAATTAAGTTCCCTTGCATTCCGAATAACTAGTCAGATGTCTGGTTCAATTCTCAATGAAATCAGATAAGGAAACAGTAGAGGGACCAGATAGGGATCAGTTTCCCGCATCATTGTACAGTCAACTCTACAGCTGTAAAAGCTGCTGCACCGTATCGTTTGTCAGAGTGCTGCACTTACCGTCTGGCAGCAGTACAGCAGCACAGTTATAGCATGCTAAGGCCAAAATAAAGGGCACTTTATTGCATCATCCTTGATGACATCACACACACATATTATCAACATGAGGCAAGGGACTTCATCTCTCCAACACTTGAAAAATCAAAAGAACATATTCTCTCAAGTGCTAGCCACAACCTCTCACAAGAAAAAAGTTGCTGCAACCTCAAGGACCAGATCCAAAGATCGAAGATATATTAAGTCCTTAGGTTTGTTGAGTCTTTGTTATTTGTTCTTCATTTGTAACTCCTACTTAGCTTAGTTAGAAGCATTGTGTAGGAACCCCTATGTAAAACCATAAACTTTATGAGTTTGTGTTGTGACTGGAGTTAGTCATAAGTTGAAGTCTTTGTAACTAGTGAGTGACAAAGTGGCTTGTGGTAAGTGCATCACAAGTTAGTTGAGTTGAAGTCGTTGTAACTAGTGAGTGACAAAGTGGCTTGTGGTAAGTGTATCACAAATTAGTTAAGTTGAAGTCTTTGTAACTAGTGAGTGACAAAGTGGCTTGTGGTAAGTGTATCACAAGTTAGTTTAGTTGAAGTCTTTGTAATAGAGTCATTACAAAGTGGCTTGTAATAGTGTGTTTGCAAGTTAGTGAAGTTGAAAGCCTACAAGTGTAGGTAGTGGTTTTTGTCCCCTTGAATTGGGATTTTTCCACGTAAAAATCCTCCGTGTTCTTTATTTACTGTCGAGTTACTGTGGGAACAATTAGAGAACCAGATTCCCTATACTGTTAGGTTTTACAATCTGTTGCTTACAGTGGGAACTGGTAGAGAATCTGGTTCTCTATACAGTCTGGTAGACGCTTAGTTTCTATCAATTGGTATCAGAGCAGGTTCTTTCTAAAAGGTTAACACCTAGAAATGATCTACATTGATGCTCTACTAGACTTTGAGGAAGGTCGATCAACCTACAGGCCACCAAGATTTCAGAAAATGGTTAGTAGAAATGGAGGCATTCCCAAGAAGGGTAGCTCTAGCAGAAACACTAAATACGATTGTTGTCAAAAGTGCAGAAAACCAGGACATTTTATCATATATTGTCCTCTCCACAATCAGGTCCATTACAAATACAATGCTGACAAGGTGGGTAAGAGGAACCTGGTCCCCGACAGAAAGTTCAAGAGAAGAGATTTCACTGATAATATTGTAAGGCAAGCTCTGGCTGCCTGGGGAGATTCCTCTAGTGAATCTGAGGGTGATAATGAAAAGAAAGACACCTCCATGATGGACATTGAAAGCAAAGCTGCAAAATATGATTCCATATTTGCATTGATGGCAAAATCTGATGAGGATGAAGAAGATGATGATGATGAGGTATACTTTCTGGACGTACAAAGATATTTGAAGTTTTATCCTAAAAAGAAGCTGGTATCTTTGGCTAATGTTTTAATTGATGCTTATCACAGTCTTATAAATGATAAAGATTCTTTAACTGTGGAGTTAGGAGAAGCAGAACAGACCAGAGGTGACCTAGTAGTAGCATTAGTTGATTTAAAGGAAACGGTTGAGAACCTGAAGAAAGATAAGGATGCCTTAGATGAAAAAATCGCAAATGTAGACCTAAAAGAGACCATTGAGAGTGTAAGTAGGGAAAAAGCAGTCTTAACAGAGAGAGTTGCTAGCATTGAGCATGAGAGAGATGACCTTCTAGTGGTGGTATTGGACTTGAAGGAAACAAACAGAGAACTTAAAATGGAAAGCATGCCTGAAAATTTTCAAAAAGGAAAGGAAGTTGCAATTGAGGCATACATTAAGCTTGAAAGTGAGTTAAATTTAGTGAAGTCTAGTCTGTGTGATGAGCTTGAGAAAAACAAACAACTTCAGGAAGAACTAGGTAGAGTGAAGAGTGATCTTGAAAAATTACTCAAGTGGACCTGGTCCTCTGATGCTATCACTGCCTTGTACACAAACAATAGGGGAAACAGGCAGGGAATCGGGTTCCAAAGGGAAAACACTCCCTACAACCCTCATATCAAATACGTTACTGTACCTAACAATTGGCTTTTCACTCACTATGGTAACACTAGATTTCAATCTCAACAGAAAAACAAAGTTTTTAGCTGAAAAGTAAACTGATGTTAGGGAACCCGGTCCGTTAA
>NW_017672045.1:100980-223694 GCF_001879085.1 Nicotiana attenuata | reverse complement strand
GCCATTTAGCGAATTTTTATGGCCTCCCGCAAAGCTAATAACGCGTTAGTCACTTTAGGCGCGTTCTTTAATAACTTCACTTTCCTAAACTCGGGTGCACATTTATGTGACCCAAATCCAAGTCCCAACAATGTTAAAATAAATCAAAAACCACGGGTGCATTTATGTGACGTGGTTCGAGATATGTTTTAATAACGTTGCAATTCTCCTTAAAATTAAATAAAAGCGGTAAATAATTTAATATTGCACTATAGGTTGAAACATGTGTTAAAATCAGATAATAAGCCAATTATGATAGTTTAAGCGACCGTGCTAGAACCACGGAATCCGGGGGTGCCTAACACCTTCCCTCGGATTAACAGAATTCCTTATTCAGAATTTCTGGTTCGCAGACTTCATTTGGAAAGTCGAAATTTCCTCGAGTTAGGATTCAAGATAAACCGGTGACTTGGGACACCAAAAGCCAAACCTATCCCAAGTGGCGACTCTGATAAATAAATAATCCCAATTCGAATAATGTCACTTAAATTGGAAAAACTCCCTTATACATTATCCTTCGGGGTAGGTGTGTAAAAAAGGAGGTGTGACAGCTCTGGCAACTCTGCTGGGGATGCGAACCCAGAACTTCGGTTCAGGGTTCAAGAATTCGAGCTTAGATAAATTGTTATATTTGGCTTTATCTGATTTTCCTACATGTTTCGTGCTAAATGCTTTACCGCTTTGATATTTGCTGAACTGTACGTATAAACTGTTACGAAACCCTTCTCTTCTTATCTTCGGGGATGTGCTCGCTGGTCGAGACTCCCTATTCTGTTAGTGTCATACCTTGAAATAAGAAAGAGGCTCGGACAAGTTACTAAGCCGGATGATCTTGCGGGTCCCCGGTACGTAGCCCCCTCCTCGACTCGAGTTGTCCGCTCGAGTACACAGTCTAGAACAAATACCCAGGTTTTGAACCTAGAATAACAAAACCTCATGCCGGATCCCTAGTAGGAACGTTCGGTTGCATCATGTGCATTTGACTTAGGGGACTCAACACAGGGGTTGGGTCCGTCTAGGACAGGTGACCTGAAATGAAAAGACCATCCTGATGCATCTTACGTGCTACTTGTGCATTTATTTTTCTCGGCTTGCATGTTGACCGGCTTCTAGAATAGGGACAGAAAAATCAAAAAGGAAAAAAGAGGGAAAAGAAAGAAAGAAAAACCAAGAGTGAGACATAGGTATTTCTTTTAGAAAATTCTAAAACCCTGCCGAATTTTTGAGAAAATGAAAGAAAAAGAAAAAATTTTGTTTTCAAAAATAGTTGGTCTTGTCAAATCTGCCCGAACTACGCCAGTTTGATTCCCACAGGGCGTGGGATACGTAGGCAACCCCCATCGGGTCCAACTGCCTTTTTTCAAAAATAGCCCAAAACCAACAAAAATCTTAATTTTTGCCACAAATAAGTCAGGTGATGCCATTCTTGCTTATAATAAGCCGAATGTCCCCAAAAGGGCGCCGGAAGGTTGTTTTTGCAAGAACAGCCACCTTGGGTCATTTTCAACGGTTAGCGGGCACAGCCTTAAAATCTTCTTCCACGAAGTGCTAAAAGGTCGTATCTACGAAGCCGGAGTTTTGTTTTTGAAATAAAAATTAATGAAAAATCGAAAATTCCCAAAAAAAATTTTCTTTACTTTTCGCATTTAGTTTTCAAGAACGACGCTTGGTCTGATTCATGCGGGGTCATGATACGTAGGCAATCTCCATAAGATTCGACCATAACCCTAAGAGAAAAGAAAAAAGGGAGGAAAGAAAATAAAAGAAAAACAAGAGAGGAAAAGAAACAAAAAAGAAAGAAAATAAGAAAACCGAGAGAAAGAAACCATGGCAAAAAACAAAGGCAAGAATGAAAGAAATGAAAAGAGGGAGAGAAATGAAAAATGAGAAAAATGAGAGAAAAACCAGAAAAGCAAAGAAAAGGTAGGAAAAAGAGGGTCGGAATAAAAAGAAAAGAAATTGGAAAGGAAAGGCCGGGATGACGCATGCAACTGTTGCAAAACATATAGAAACACATTTAACTGTATAGGTGCATCGCGCCTCAACGTGCGATTACCTATCTGTTATTTGCCTCAAACTAACCGTTTGCTGCTGTCACTTCCGGTCCAAATTTTATAGAAACGGTGGTTGGTTTTTCGTGGTAAACTGGCATCACATCTATACTTTACCAGATCAAAAGGGAGCATAGAAATGTCTTCGAAAATGACCTTGCCAGCAATTCCCATCCTAGAAGATAGCCCAATCTCGGGCATCCCGGCCTTAGAGTCTGCAACGGATGAAGAGAACAGGATCTTACGTCTTAGGGTCATAGAGATGTGGGATGCGTGGACTAATGAAGGGAGCCTCCAAGTGCCATCCCCGGATTCCCCGAGTTGTTTCCTAGAACAGGGGGTACCTATAACATCCCCATCAGTCATCCAAATACTCCATTGGGACAACCTACCATTTCCGCTCACTTTGTAGGAACACCTTCTGAGGTCCGCCCCCAGGTGTTCACATCAGGAGTAGCTCACAATATCTTTACCGCTCCACCATGCTCTACCACAACACAACCTTCACTTCCAAGGCCCGTTTTTGATCCCTCGGCCTTCGCGTTCCAAAACCCCGTCTTTCAGGTGGATCCTCCTCAATATCCCACATATACTTATCCGCAGCCACCCTCATTCGAGTTCACACCCGGACAAGATAAAACGCATAAAGCTCCTGAACAGGATGAGATGGCAAAAAGAATGAGGAGCCTTGAGCAGAGTCTGAAGAACATGCAAGGTTTAAGCGGGCAGAAGAGTGTTTCCTATACTGATCTGTGCATGTTCCCTCACGTGCACCTGCCCATGGGGTTTAAAACGCCGAAGTTCGAGAAGTATGATGGGCATGGCGATCCCATTGCTCACCTTAAAAAGTATTGCAACCAATTGCACGGGGCTGGCGGAAAAGAGGAGTTGTTAATGGCTTACTTTGGAGAAAGCTTGGTAGGCATCACCTCGAAATGGTATATGGATCAAGACGTCTCCCGATGGCACATTTGGGATGACCTTGCCAGAGATTTTGTGAGACAGTTTCAATACAACATCGACACTGCACCAGACAGGAACTCTTTGGCGAATTTGAAGAAGAAGCCCTCAGAAAGTTTCAGGGAATATGCTATTAAGTGGCGTGAGCAAGCGTCGAGGGTGAAACCTCCAATGGATGAAGTGGAAATGGTCACCGTATTTCATTAGGCCCAGGAAGCAGATTATTTCCAGAACATGATGTCAGCCATGGGCAAACCTTTTGCAGAGGCTATTAAGACCGGTGAGATGGTGGAGAATGGCCTGAAGACAGGAAGAATCTTGAGTCAGTCAGCCATTAGGGCAACCTCCCAAGCCATCCAAAGCGGGTCTGGAGGAATGGCCAAGGGTAAAAAGAAAGAAGAAACGGTTATGGCAGTCTTAGGGGCAAGGAGACACCGCGCTCCCAGACCTATGTTTTCCGAGAGAACCCCTCAACATTACTACCCTCATCATGACATGTCTTATGTTCCACAACCATATGCGGTCATGAATGCTCAACCCTTTGCACGACCGCAGCCACATGCCAATAGAAATCCAGCTCCATTCCCAAGAAATCAGCCTCCCCACCAAAACCACTATAATCCTCGTCCTCCACAGAATCACTTTCCTCCCTGTGAGCAGCCCAGGAGGCAAAATATTACAGAAATTGGCGAATCTTACTCTAATATGTTCCCAAAACTTGTATAAATGGGTCTACTGCAGCCGGTCCCTCAAAACAAACAAAACCCGGCATCGCCTGCCTACAGAGCCGGTGTGAGGTGTGCTTATCATTCAGCGGCAGAAGGCCATGATACAAATGACTGTTGGACACTAAAACGAGCAGTGGAACATCTAATAGAGCAAGTAAAAATCATACTGAGGGATGAGGATATCCCAAATGTGACCAACAATCCATTGCCGGCCCACAATAATGGGCCAATGATTGGGATGATCTGTGAGGACAGAGAATTTGATCCGGCATTAAAAGCTATAATTACTATCGCTGATGCGGAAAGAAAGCCAAAGTTGGCCCCGAAGCAAGAAAAAGGGGAAAAGAAGAGCAAAGTCACCGAGACAGAACCAGAAAAGAAAGCTGAAACAAGAATAGAGGCAATGCCTCCCGAGAATGGGATCCTCTATGTCCCGCGAGGCCGCCAAGAAAAGCAACTGATTGTGAACACTCCAAAGAAATTTGAGTTGAAAAAGGGAATGCAAATGTACGTACCGAAGGGAGCCTATGTGGTACGGGGGACAATTAAACCACCTCGGCTGAATGAGCCAGTGGTTATTGGACGCGTGCCACAGAAGCCTATGACGAACCCTGCTGCAGTGCCTTGGAATTATCATCAGACGGTGGTTACGTATAAAGGAAAAGAAATCTTGGGAGAGCTTCCAGAAAATACCCCTGTTGAAAAATATTCAAACATAGAAGAAGTAAACAATGCCACCAGAAGGCGTTTCCCGCCTAAGAAACCTGTGAGTGATGAGGAAGCAGAAGCTTTCTTTCAAAAAATGAAATGGCCGATTATGAGGTGGTACATTTGTATGAAACTTTTGTCAAGCCTAAGTACAGTAAAGAGGAAGATGATGAGGTTTTCACGGCTGAAGAAAGTGAGGTAATACGTGGGGCAATGAGGAAAATGCTCTACGAAACCCACAAGGTTCAGCCGGGAGAGGGCACTAGCACCGCGGAGGTGTTATACATGGGACAAGCGCCAAGCTTCAAAATTGGAAGGCTACGCCATTTCCGATCAGGCGGGAGTCCCGGTAGACCTGCCCTGCTACTTTTTCTGCATCCCGAGTTATTCTAGGGTGTAAATCAGATGCTCTTCTTTAGTTTCTTGTCTTTAAATTTCCCAATGTAAACCCTGTTATCCTCCCAATTCCAAGAAATGAAATCAATATTTCATCGTTCATTTTCCTCTATTCTTTCTGATTTTGCTATTTTTTTCTCTTTTATTTCTTCTTTTCAATTCTAATAATGCGGCTTTAAATAACATGACATGCTTGCGGACTTCATGCCCAGATCCAAACACGCTGTCTAACTGTGAAATAATGAACCAAGAACCAGAATATGATGAAGAAGAGGTTTCTAGGGAAATAAATCGAGAGTTGGAACAATTCGGGAATAAACCTAAAGCCAATGGTGTTGTTGAAGCAGCAAACAAGAACATCAAGAAGATTTTGAGAAAGATGATTCAGAGCTCCAGACAATGGCATGAAAAGTTGCCTTTTGCATTACTGGGATATCGCACCACGGTGCGCACGTCGGTAGGAGCAACCCCATACCTGTTGGTTTATGGAACTGAGGCTGTTATACCCGCAGAGGTAGAAATCCCTTCGCTCTGGATAATCGTTGAAGCAGATATTGAGGACAGTAAATGGGTCAAGACTCGTCTAAAACAGTTGACCTTAATTGATGAAAAGCGGATGGCTGCAGTCTGCCACGGGCAGTTGTACCAACAAAGAATGGCCCATGCTTATAACAAGAAAGTACGGCCCAGGAATTTTGAAGTGGGACAACTTGTGTTAAGGCGTATTCTGCCTCATCACCAGGAAGCAAAAGGAAAATATGCTCCTAATTGGAAGAGTCCCTACATCGTTAGAAAGATATTGCCAAGATGAGCATTGTATGAGGGAGATATCGAGGGAAACGATCCCGAAGCAGCTGTGAATGCGGATGCATTAAAAAGGTACTATGTCTAGACTTTCTGTGGTGATGACTTTGTGCAATTGAGATGACGAAGGCTTTCATTCCCGCTACCCAAACACTATCAACCCTTTGCAAACCCATTTGAGCCGGTTACCCTTCCTTGGTTACCCTCTTTGGAACCCGAAAGTACTATTGAAAAAAAAATAAGAAAAAAGAAAAAAAAAAGAAAAGAAAAAAAAAGAAAAAAAGAGAAAAGAAAAAGAAAAAAAAGAAAAGAAAAGAAAAGAAGAAAAACAAAAACAAAACAAAACAAAAACAAAAACAACCAAAAACAAATGTCGCCCTGAACTACGTTTGACTTGATTCCTAAAGAATACGTAGGCAGCCTCTCCCTGGGGTTCAGTCACACCAAAACAAAAATCCCAATTCCCACAAAAAGTGAAACTGGGGCAGATGATATAATGGCTCGGCAATGAGCCCACCAAAACCGTTCCAAAGTTGTAATTCCATCCAAAATTCTTTTTACCCAAAAACCTTGTCCAAGTCCTTCCGATCAATTGGCAAAGGTGTGGGAAGTGAAAAACATCATTGTTGGAATTTGATGCAATCAAATTGAGAGAAATAAAATGAGAGAGTTTTATCGATGAAAACTTACGGGCACCATAAGGTGACGGTGAGTAGAGAAATTGAAAATGAGAGAGTCCGCTTAGTGAAAACTCGTAAAGAGCACTATCGGGCGACGGTGAGAAGAGAAATGAGAGAGGTCGATTAGCGAAAACCCGCAAAGGGCGCGGTCGGCCGAAAAGAAGACATCTCACCACTAAAAGAGTCCTGGCAAGGTTCCCTAGTTTTGAAATACGGATCAATGGGTTCACGAGAAGCTAGAAAGTTTGTGCGGGTCGGGCATCCAGTCCAAGAAGCATGTCATGTTTATTTGAAGCTTGCATGCACCCCCAGATAAGTCCTTCTCTTCCCCCCGAAAGAGACGCTTCTCTTTAAATTCATCTTCTTGCTTACTTTTTCCTTGAATCCCTCGGTCTAACGCTGATTCCGAAGCTATTATAAAGAAAAGGTGGCAGGACTGGCTTTACAGGGCTCCCCCTAACAAAAGCTAAAGAAAGTACCCAGCCTCAGCGGGTGCATCAAGTCAATCCCGACTGGCCATGATGGCGGATGCTTTGAAATCAAAGTTATTGAAAGAGAACAAAAAAAAAAGGGTCAAGGACAAAGGTCTTAAAGGCAGAATACAGTGAAAGGCTGGAGCCCCACGCGGGCGGGTTGTCATGAAATCCTGCAAGATGAGCCATCCGGTTTGAAAGAGAGAAGAATCTTCAAAACCAGCAAACAGCAGAGGTTCTCAATAGAAGCTAGGCTGGGATCAAGCAATCAAGGCCACAAAACCAACCACCGTTTCAAACTAACAATTGTTCTTTGTTTGAAAATTGAAACAGGTGCTATCCAGGCAACCGCGCAAAAGCAGGTGCAGCTAAAAGAAAGAAATGCGCAAGTGCTGAAACAGCTTTGCAGCAAATAATCAATGCAAAAGGGAAGTTTCCTCCAAGTTCTTTCCTGCATCTTATCATAAATGAAAAAAGAGAAAAAAAAAGATAACAGAAGAATCCCAAAAAAGGATAGTTTAGAATTCCCAATATCAACCTGTTACTTGGTTTAGCAAACATTAGGGCTCTAACCCCTGAGTCGAGCGTTTTTCCTTTTAGCCAACATTAGGGCTCCAACCCCTGAGTTGAGCATTTTTCCTTTTAGCCAACATTAGGACTCCAACCCCTGAGTTGAGCGTTTTTCCCTTTAGCCAACATTAGGGCTCCAACCCCTGAGTTGAGCGTTTTCCCTTTTAGCCAACATTAGGGCTCCAACCCCTGAGTTGAGAGTTTTCCCTTTAGCCAACATTAGGGCTCCAACCCCTGAGTTGAACGTTTTTCCCTTTTAGCCAATATTAGGGCTCCAACCCCTGAGTTGAGCATTTTCGCTTTTAGCCAACATTAGGGCTCCAACCCCTGAGTTGAGCGTTTTTCCCTTTAGCCAACATTAGGGCTCCAACCCCTGAGTTGAGCGTTTTTCCTTTTAGCCAACATTAGGGCTCCAACCCCTGAGTTGAGCGTTTTTCCTTTTAGCCAACATTAGGGCTCCAACCCCTGAGTTGAGCGTTTTTCCTTTTAGCCAACATTAGGGCTCCAACCCCTGAGTTGAGCGTTTTTCCCTTTAGCCAACATTAGGGCTCCAACCCCTGAGTTGAGCGTTTTTCCTTTTAGCCAACATTAGGGCTCCAACCCCTGAGTTGAGCGTTTTCTTTTTTGGCAACATTAGGGTCCCAATCCTTGAGTTGCGCCTTTAGAAATAGGGTCCCATTCCCTAATCTGTTCCATCATAGATAAATACAATTCTTGAAAATGAATAAATAAAAGAAAAAAAAAAGAGAGAGAATGAGTTCAGATTTTGTCACAAATAACTTACGAAATTTTCCTATTGAAAACTGGGGCAGAAAATTTCGTTCGTTTGTTTGTTTTGGTGCCTGAGCAGGTTTGACCTTAGGGCACAAGGATGCGAGACGATCGATGGAATGAGTATCAATCCAGAATAAAGAAAAGAAGAAAAGAACAAAAGAAATGAATGTTAAAGCAAACAGGGGTGCGGATTGTTCAAATTTGATTGAAGTCACAAGCTCCGCCGATCCCGCTTTGACCTAATGCTGAAGAAAGAACTGACACCTACAGCTTGCGAGCATCAAGATTCAGATCGGAGTCCACAGCAAAATCAGCTAAGACTCAAGATCAAGCTTCAAGAGATTTATAGATAGGAATCTTGTAACTCATAGTTGATAGGTATAGCTAGCTTAGCTTTGATTTTCCTTTTTGGTGTAATAAGGAGGTCAGCAAGAAGTAGCAGCAGCAACAACAGTGAAATCACAGCTTCTGGTAGTCCCAGCTACCAAAACTTCCAGAACTACACTGACCTGATTCCTTTATAGCCAAGGATATGTAGGCAACCTCTGAAGCAAGGTTCGGTCAGACGTTTTTAAAAAATGCTTCTCATGGAGTGTCAAGCAGGCAAAACTCCCTCGTAATTGCTCATCTATCTTTGCCCGAAAACCCTTCGTGTCTCCGAGCAAAGAGGGGTAGCTATGAGCATGTGATTTTTGCCTCGCTTAAATTACTCCTATAGAATTCTTAGAATTAGGATTGTTTCTTTTATTATTTGATTTTTAGGATTTAATTGCGTATTTTTGTGTTATTTTTATTTGTGTGTCCAAGCCCAAACTTTACCCGGTCCAGTCCCCAGATCAGCCAAAACGACATCGTTTTAGGGTCTTCGAATCATGACCGTTGGATCTCATCAATCCAACGGTCCGAAACTAACGAGGTTCTTACTATATATATGTCTGAACGCCCCTACCCCCCCCCCCTTCTCACCATCTCTCAAACCCTAAAAGAGCAGCTTCGTCTCTGCCACCACAAGCCGCCGCCGGAAATCGCCTTACGGCGGCGGCAAACCTCCGATGACCCTCAAAATTACACCAGAGCTTCGTCTTAGCCTTCTTATCTCAAATACATCATCGTTTTCCCTCGAAGCCTACCGGAACTCTTCGAATCTTTCTTGGAAGATATGAACCCTAGCGCCGCCACAGTTCTCCGGTGACGGCGCCGCTTGTGCTCAGCCCTAAAATGTCACCAGATAACTCTCATACCCCTCTTAACACTAAAACACAACCATTTCCCCTTGAATATTCTCCCCATCTCTTTAATTTTGGACCTTAAAATCCAGAACCCTAGATTTTGTATCCGTTCCTTCTCCAGTTTTCACAAGATCGAGGCTCGATTTAGCCACAAAATAATGTTGTTCGTTTGTTCTTGGCCAAGAACAAACGATTAACATCATTTCGGGACTCGAATCGAACGTCCGTCGTGGTCAAGTTCAACTTGGTGAGTTTTCTTAGTTGTTTTGTTTATCTCACTTCATATTTGATTTTCTTCCAATTGAAACTAGGTGAATCTAGTTTTTCTTTTTCCTTCTAATATGTTTTTACTCTTGTTTCCTTCATGTTTAATAAGTTGTGTCTTGATTTTTACTTGCCTATTTTTCTTAGATTTTTAGGTGTTAAACTGCTGATTGTTCCTTCTGATAACATGTTTTGTGTTGCGTGTTAATTTTGTTTGTTTCGATTTTCTCTGTCTGATATATGATCCATCATATTAGCTTTCAATTCTGAGTTTAGTTGATTAAAGTTAATTTGAGCTTAAAATTAGAATTGTTTGGATTTGCTTTCCAGTTTTGGGGTTTGGTTATGTTTGGATGTCGTTTGGTTATAGCTGAATAGTCCAGGCTTTATTAGTTAACTATGGTCACCTCTTGACCAAGGTAACAGGGCTGGGGGTTGGTTTGCCTAGGCTAGTAATTCAGAATTGAAATCAGGGGTAGTATAGGCATTCCACAATAAAGAATAATGCAGTAACTGAAATTGAAAACCCCTAGAACCTTCTAGATTGGGGTTCCAATTAGAATTTCTGAAACTTAGTAATATAACTTGGGCAACAATCCAACAAATAAGGGACTAACTAGCTAAAAATTGAAAAATAAAAGAGGGACTTAGGGGTAAAACAGAAATCTGAGGGCTGCCCTAAGCTTTGCCTATAAAAAGGCATGCCCATTGCCTTGTTTCACAGTTTTGAAATCTGAAAAAATCCACACAAGTTTTGGAGATCTGAAAATCCACACAAATTCTTAGAGTTCCAGAAAATTTAAAATTTGAAAAATTACTATTCCATTGAGTCTTCTAAGTTTGATCCTAAAATTTTAAGTTACAAAAATCGAATTTAAAGTTTGTCTAAGGTCGAGAATGGCTTAAATGTTCCTGAATTTCAGTAGCTGAGGGTTTTAGAGATTCCTGGGAGTATTTTAAGTTTTCATTTGGGTTATTCAAGCTGGATTATATGTTTGCTGCTGTTTTGGTTGAATAAAATCATTCCTTGGGCCATCTGATAGCATTTGCTGAGCGGAATTGACTCGAAACTGCTGTTAATTGCTGTATATTGCTGCTCCTTAACTGACCTTCAGTTTTTCTCTCATTTTGTTCAAATTTCAGGTACACATCATGTAACTCTCAAGTTTGGAAGTGAAATGAAAATGCTGCCTGATTTCCTTGTTGATTTTCACTGTTGTACTTCTAGGATTTTCAGAATTTCAGTAGATCTTCATTTGTAACTGAGAACTGGACTGTTTGGAACTGTTTAAGACTTTTAAACTGAATTTGTTTCCTTCTCCTGATCATATGAGCATCACATTTAAAAGTTGGAGTCAAATTGTCACAATAGGACCGTTTTGTTAGAATGAATTGCTTGGATTTCGTTCTATTAGGGTAATTTCAATGTAGTGTAATCTCCTGCACTTGATAGGTAGTTTTAGGCTCATGATTAATTCACCTCTACGTTCCAGTTGGTTTATATGCAAGGTGTGGGTCTTTTGAAGAGCTATGATTCAAATGATGAATCCATAGTTCATTAAGGCTCTAACTACAGTTCTATATTTTTTTTATTTTGCTAGAATCAATGGCTGTAATCAGTTCATCTCCCAATTGATGTAGTTCATAATTCGTAATTCAATTGCCATTTACATAGAACTTTCGTGTTATCCTATAGTCTATAATTCAATGGTTAGCATCAGTAAGCTTCATACGGTCATATACAGATCAGGATATGAAATAATGAGACATGATTGATATTTTTAACTTCAAATATTCTGCCACTAATTCTGCTACTAATAATACAGTTTGCCTAGCTATGACCAATCTGAGCCAACAATAGATGCCAAAAAATAAATTTGTTTGCTTCGATTATTTTGTGTAATAGGAATTAATTCCTAATTCAAGCCCTCATATTAATTCTCACGTCCATATCATCTGCTGTTACGACGTGGGCTTAGGATAGTTCGAACCTGAGAATCACCCCAAGGGAAGCCCAAGTTCATTGTTGTCACTATATGGGCGCATTTTTTGGGCTAGGCTTCAACTGGAGCCCATCAGGTATCTCCAAGTCGCCTCCAAAGGCTGGACATCCTTTTGAATAAATGGGACTTGGGCCTGGCTGCATAATAAGAAGCCCATATTGCCCTATATATTAAATATTGTATCCTCCCTATTGAAGTTTAATTCTGTAATACAATTCTAGGCCTTCCAAGTTAGGTAGCGAATTTAAATTAAGAGGTTTTCCTCTTGTTTAAGTTCGGACTTGAACTTGAGGCACGAATTTTATAGTGTTAATTAATTAGGCTTTTAGAGACAATCTTTAATAGAGAACAATAGTCTCTTTAGGATACCCTTTAAAATAAAACGAGGTGCGCCACGCCAAATAATATCACAAATTGTGTGGCCCTCTTTAATTACTCCATTAAAATATTTAGAACTCGGTGCGTGCCATTTAGTGAATTTTTATGGCCTCCCGCAAAGCTAATAACGCGTTAGTCACTTTAGGCGCGTTCTTTAATAACTTCACTTTTCTAAACTCGGGTGCGTATTTATGTGACCTAAATCCAAGTTCCAACGATGTTAAAATATATCAAAAACCACGGGTGCATTTATGTGACGTGGTTCGAGATATGTTTTAATAACGTTGCAATTCTCCTTAAAATTAAATAAAAGCGGTAAATAATTTAAAATTGCACTATAGGTTGAAACATGTGTTAAAATCAGATAATAAGCCAATTATGATAGTTTAAGCGACCGTGCTAGAACCACGGAATCCGAGGGTGCCTAACACCTTCCCTCGGGTTAACAGAATTCCTTATTCAGAATTTCTGGTTCGCAGACTTCATTTGGAAGTCGAAATTTCCTCGAGTTGGGATTCAAGATAAACCGGTGACTTGGGACACCAAAAGCCAAACCTATCCCAAGTGGCGACTCAGATAAATAAATAATCCCAATTCGAATAATGTCACTTAAATTGGAAAAACTCCCTTATACATTATCCTTCAGGATAGGTGTGTAAAAAATGAGGTGTGAACAGTATGCTGAAACATGTATGATTCTATAAAATATACACCCCTCATGTACTCATTTTTTTCAAAAAGAATATGCTGGAAAAACTTTGATTAGCATATATACTAGGAGTTGTTGTATATTGTGGCCTTCCAAAATTTGCAGGTAGAGTTCCAAATAGGTGCCAGGAGATTATTTTTATAGACAATCAGTAGGTACACTAAAACATTTTACATTATACACCACAATTTAACTTTTCAAAATATACGTATATCCTTATAGATAGATATATTCAATAATATATTGATACACTTCCTATATTTTTCGGGAAAAATAGATTTCTTCTCACTTTATGGGAGGACTTTGCAGAAGTTGAAGGAACCAAATTGTAGTAGAAATCGAGCCAAACATGTTAGATTTTCATCAAGGTTGGCTTGTATGTGAAGAAAATAATGGCTTATGGGAACGCATACCATGTAAGAGAAAATATGGTAATTAAGCACTACACGTCGAGCTGAAGAATAAGTAGTTCATTTTAGCAGTATTTCTGTCTTTAAAGTGTAACCATATTGAAGAAGAATAAGCAAATCATAACTCTAATCTCAAACAAGATCATGCAAGACGTGCAGAATAGCGTATCCAGCGACAAGAAATATATGTTAGCTACCTTTTCCATCCAAACTACATCCTTCAACATCTGATATGTAATTGCATCAAAAGTCTATAATAGATGTTCCTAAAATATCAAAGGGACAACTGACATTGCAGATCAAATATTTACGGTCTTTTTGATGGTGTTGCCACTCAAACTGGTATTTGAGATTGATGATACCCTTTTATGTAAGCTTATAAGTTTTCATGTGAAAATCCGGCCGGTGGATTTTGTATCCGTCACATGAAATAGTTTAAGCGGAATTGTAAAGGATTTAATTTTTTTCCAGTAATTTAATTTAATTAACTGGTATTTGAGATCTTAACATGGGGAGTTAAAATAAGTGTTATTGAATTTTCGAAATTCATATTGAGGAGTTCAATTGCAGTTTTTAGTGGAATAAATTGCAATTAATTATAGTAAGAATTAATTCATGCTAATTTCGAATTAATGCTATAATTGGTAGCCTCTTATTATTTTTGTGGTCCCTATTATACCTAATAAAAGTCTAGACAAGACTTGGGTAAAAAGTGACTTGGGAGAAATTCGAGTGTAATAAATCGAAATGTCAAATATGTGTTGAATCTAAGTTTGTAAAACATCCTTATAAGTCTGTTGAAAGAAATTCAAATCCTTTAGGCTTAATTCATACCGACATTTGCGATATGAAGTCGACACCATCTCGAGGTGAAGAAAGTATTTTATTACTTTTATTGACGATTGCACTAAATATTATTATGTTTATTTGCTTAATAGTAAAGATGAAGCAATTGAAGCATTTAAGCAATACAAGAATGAAGTGGAGAATCAATTGAATAAAAAGATCAAAATGATTAGATATGATAGAGGTGGAGAATATGAATCTCCGTTTGCAGAAATATGTTCGGAATATGGAATTATCCATCAAACTACTGCACCTTACACACCTCAATCCAACGGAATTGCGGAAAGGAAAAATCGGACATTAAAGAAAATGATGAATTCTTTATTAATAAGTTCCGGATTACCGCAGAGTTTGTGGGGGAAGCTCTCCTTACAGCTAACTGAATACTCAACAGAGTACCCCACATCAAAATGCAATCTATTTCATATGAAAAATGGAAAGGAAGAAAACCCAACTTGAAATATTTCAAAGTGTGGGGATGTCTAGCAAAGGTACAAGTTCCTTCACTTAAAAGGGTTAAAATCGGACCAAAAACAGTAGATTGCGTTTTCATTGGATATGCTACAAACAATAAAGCATGAACATGTTATGTATATTTATAGTAAAAACAATATTCCATATTGAAATAAAAATCGATTACCATAATCAACAGAGTTCTCTATAAAAAAAAAAAAGGGGTTATTATGAGTCTTCTCTATAACATGTATGTGCAATAGAGGACATATAAACCGTGCCCTTCCAACAGCCAATCTTGACCCTCATTTACAGCATCTACAGCCAATCTTGACCCTCAAAGCTCTCTGGCGTTATGGAACTATATACGACACACTGGAACATCTTGTTTATAGATTCTAAGTTGTTATCAGCTTTTACATTCTAATATATCCTAGTATCATTATTTTCGATGCTCTCAGGAAATTGATTGCATTCAATTAAACTTTACAGTTGCTGAGAGGCGCTCATTATTCGGTTGCCTTGTTTCGTAGGCCGGAATTGCATATTCTGCTCTGATTAAGTAATATGTGGACCACCTTCTTTCCTACACGAAGGATTTGGTGATGTTGTTGCAACACTGAAAGTGAACTATAGCTGATGGATAGAGCACAATTTACGTCCCGTGAACAATTCCAGAGGAAAACTGAAAGTAGCAGAGCAAACGATGAAGTCCCCGTTGTAGTGACTGCTAAGCACAAAATGACTTGTGATATCTTATTTCAGTGAGCATAAGTTGAGAATCACAACGGTAAAATATATTTTAAAACACAATAGGTGTCTACTCTCTGCTACCAAGCAGGTGTGTCAAGAAGAGTAGCCTACTTCTTTTCTTACATACATTTTGTCTTGATTAATTTAGTGTTACTTTATTAGGATAATCCTAAATATTTTTTTTAAGAGTTTTACTTTTAATAGCTTATGTACTTGCGAGCCATGTTTCATATGTGATTTGAATGCCATTACGTCCTATACTAAATATTCTCGGCCAAAAGGAACAAAAGAAAAGAGAAGCAGAAAAAGAATAATTAACCCAAAGTAGAATCAAACTAACTGAAAATTCTATTAGCACTTTGAAACCCACTACTTTTGATGCATGATTCGAATTCTATTGGAACACGTAGGTGCTTTTTGTGGTTTTAGGGGTATTTGTGACGGGTATCCCACCGTGAGTTTTGATTTTTTAAAACTAAATATTGTCATGTTTGACTGGGAGCATTTGTTTTGAAGGTAAGGTTATGATGCTCAGTAATCTAATCTTGTTTTTATGCTTTTATTTCTTTTTATCAGGATTTGCCATTCGAGGTATTACTGCTGAGGCTGTCGCTGCTTCTCGAATTTCTTTGCAAAGGGCCCAAAAAATCGTTTTGGGCACTTCATCGAAAAGGAAAGTTACTATTGATCAAGACTCTGAAGAAGAGGAAGAACACGACGGATTATTTCAGATGATGAAGCATCTCCCCCTCGTTTTACCCCTCACACCGAGCCTGTTGAAGCCTCACTGGTGATTCCTGATGATGATACCTCTGCTGCCACCCATGATTCTGTTGAGCAGCTTTTTACCCGCAATTTTGGTAGTGAAGGCTTGAAATCAACTTCTAATGAATCTCTCCTTACTTCTTTTCCCTTATCCACTCCTACAATACCTTCTTTGCCTTTCGAGGCTGTTACCGTTGCTGTTTCTCCCCCAACTACTTTGACTCCTTCTACTGTTCCTCCCGCGGCTATTTTACTTCTTCCACAGTTCCTCCCACAATTGTTCAACAAACTGAGGTTGGTTCCTCAAGTAGAAGTGAGGCCATGAGACAGGTTATCATCGAAGTCCCTGCCGATGGTAATCTTTTGAGAAAATCAGGTGGGGCTGATGTGTGGTTGAAGCCTCTGATTGGCCCAATCGAGAAGGCCAAGCTTGAAAGCCATAATTCTTTAATTTTGATGAACGACATAATACATTCATCGTTAAAGGTATTCGTTTTTAATGATTTGTTATTCCTTTTTGTAAAACTCTTACCTTACCTCTTTTTTCTTTATCAGATCAACCTCGTGGGTACAGAAATGATAAAGAGGGTTTCTCACACGGAGCAGTTGATGCACGAGTATCAAGTTAAGGCAGATAACTGGAGGGAACAGTATGAGAGCCTCCAAATTGACATGGAAGCATTGGAGGAGAACAAGTGTACCTTAGAGCAGCAGCTGAGAGCTTTAACTTTAGAGTTGGCGATTGAAAGAGCTTCTTCAAATCAAGCTAGTAAAGAGAAAAATCTCCTTGAAACTTCCTTTTCCGAGCAACTCTCCAAGGTTAGTGAAGAAATCAGAGAGTTGAAGGCTCTCTTAAGTAAAAAAGAAGCTTATGCTGGTGAACTTGTGCAAACTTTGACTCAAACTCAAGAAGACCTCCGGGAATCTTCTGGTAAGGTTCGCTTTTTAGAGAGTTCACATGCTTCTCTTCAAATTTCTCATAACTCTGCCTTGGTTGAGAATGAGAAACTTAAAAGTGAAATTGCTGAGTGAGAAAAGGATTATGAGATTCTCGAGGATAAAACCGCCATTGAAGTGAGTTGGGCATTTTTGAATTCTTGCCATGACACCCTTATAGAAGTTAGCCAAGAGAATTTCAATTTGGAGGCTGAGTTGGCTAAAATAAAAGAGACCATTGAAAAGACTCAGCAAAGCCAAGACTTTTCTTCTCCCGTGGCTGATACTTCTGAAAATATAGAAGATGATACGGGTGCGGCGAGTGTTCCAATTCCTTTAAGTCAAGTTGAGCCTGCTGATGCTGATGATCCTACTTTAGTACCTTCTTCAACTCCTTAGTGACAAGTTCGTGACTTTTTTTTCTTTCTGGATGGTATGTGATTGAGACCCTTGGTTGTTTTTAAGGGTTTGTTGAAAACGTTAAGTCCCCAGACCTTTTATGGGGCATTTTGTATAAGCAACTCTTAGTTTATGACTGAGTTCACACTTAGTCTAAACTTTTTAATATTAAGAAGTTTGTTATTTGAACTTCTGTTTTGTTTATTCTTGCCTTTACATTTAAGGACTTACTGAATAACTTGCATTTTTATTTTGTAAAATGCTTTCTTAATCCCATGAATGTTTTAAATCAATCATGAATGTTATAAAAGAGGGCCCTTTTATATTGGACACTTAATGAAGAAGACGTCTCAACTTCATAATGGTGTTAATATACGACAAAAGAAATAGGAATACACATGTTTCTCGAAATACCCTTGACAAGTTTTTATTTTAACTTTGCCAAGTTTCAAATAACACTTTACATGTATTTAATGTGACGACCCGACCTGTCGTCTCATGAGTTACCGCTTCGTTTCCCCCTATTTCTGCTTCTTTATGCTCTGTTATCCGTGTTTTAGGTGGTTGAGTTGATTGGGTTGAGTTCGGAGTGAATTTGGTAAGAAATGAGACACATATTCTCTTTAAGGAAGGCTTGATTTGGAAAAGTCAACCGGATGTTGACTTATGCGTTAGAGGGCTCGGATGTGATTTCTGACGATTCGGTTAGCTTTAGGGGATGATTTGTGACTTAGGAGTGTGATCAGAAGTAGTTTTGGAGGCCCGGTGTAGAATTAGGCTTGAATTGGCAAAGTTAGTATTTTGGCGATTTCCGGTTGATAGGTGAGATTTTGATCCGAGGGTCAGAATGGAATTCCGAGAGTTGCTGTAGCTTCGTTAGGTGATCTGGGATGTGTGCGTAAGATTTCAGGTCATTCGGAAGTGTTTTGGTTGGGTTTTTGATCAAATGCGTGTTTCGGAAGTTTCAGAAGAACTTAGGCTTGAATTCGATGTAATTTGATGGTTTTGGTGTTGTTTGAGGTGTTTTGCTGATTGGAACAAGTTTGAATGATGTTTTAGGATGTATTGGTTCTCTTGGTTGAGGTCCCGGGGGCCTTGGGGTGATTTTGGATAGCTAAGCGGGAAGAATTGGACTTGTGTTGTTGCAGAAATTTCTGTTGTTGCTGGTATTTCCGCACCTGCAGAAAGGGGACCACAGGTGCGGTCTCGCAGGTGCGAAGGGGAGGCCGCAGGTGCGAGTTTTGGTCTGCGCAGTTGTTTCCGCAGAAGCGGACGAGGAGCCGCATCTGCGAAGCCGCAGATGCGGAGTTTTTGTCGCAGATGCGGGTTTAGGGGAGTAAGGCTGGAACCGCAGGTGCGGGTGAGAACTGCATCTGCGGACTCGCAGATGCGACAGTTTGACCATAGATGCGCGATGCTGGGATTTTAAGTGACTTCCGTAGATGCGGAGATTGGGCCGCAGGAGCGGTACCGCAGAAGCGGATTCTGGACCGCAGATGCGGTTTTGCCTGGGCATAAGGTATTTAAGTTCTTCTTCGCGAATAGTGAAGGGTTTTTCATTTCTAACTTTGGACTTAATTGTGGGCGATTTTGAAGAGTGATTTCAAGGAGCTTCGATAAGGTATGGATTCTTAGACCTAAAACACGATTTTATGGTGTTATTACGTGAATTAAGACTGAAAAACTAAGAAATCAAGGACTAAAAATGGAGGTTAGGGCTTGAACTTAAGAGAGCTAAGATTAGGGATTTGAGGGTTCAATTGAACTCCGATTCTTGTGATTTTGATATGTATGAACTCGTGGCGAGATAAGGAATCCGTTGATGTGAAAATTTCTGAGTTTCGAGGAATCCATGTTTCTACGTCACTAGTTTATTGATTTCATATTACCTGTTTTAAACTGCCGCAGTATAGATTTCTCTGTGCTTCTTCAGGATTTCTTATTCTCAGTCATTATTCATGCTTATTACTCACTGGGTCGGAGTACTCACATTACTCCCTGCACCTTGCGTGCAGATCCAGGTGCATCTGAGGCTGTTGAGGATTTTTAGTTGGGCAGCATATATCCGGGAGTATCGAGGTAGTTGCATGACGTCCGAATCCCTGATCTCTCCCTCCTATCCTTTTATTTTATCCACATTTCCTATACTGATTGTGTATTAGGCGGTTAAACTTGTATTAGAGGCTCAGACTTGTGACACCGGATCTTTTGGGCTAAGTAGTAGTATTGTTATTGGAAATTCCGCACATTTAACTTTTATTTTAGACTTCTGATATGTTGGTTTGGTAATTTAACTGTGTTAGCTAATAATGAACTGTATAATGAACTGGATTAAGGTTGTAAAATGGTCGGGCTTGCCTAGCAGTATGTTGGGCGCCATCACGACCGGGGTTGGGGTCGTGACAAGTTGGTATCAGAGCCTAGGTTACTAGGTCTCGCAAGTCATGAGCCGGTTTAGTAGAGTCTCGCGGATCGGTACGGAGACGTCTGTATTTGTCCTCGAGAGGCTGCAGAACCTTTAGGAAAAACCTCATATCCTTGAAATTCTTGTCGTGCGACTTTGTTGACCCGAGAACTAAACTTTCATTATTCCTTTCTCTCACAGATGGTGAGGACACGAGCGATCGGACGAGGTGGACGGCCACCAGTACCACCTACCGAGGTCACCAGAGGTCGTGGACGCGGTCGTGGTCGTGGTCGTGGCAGAGGCAGAGTAGCGAGGGCAACATCTGTTGATCCACCAGCTGCCCCAGCTCTGGATCAGGCTCCAGCAGCACCGGTTCAGGCACCAGTTGCACCCATCGTGATTCCGGGTCTTCAGGAGACCTTGGCATAGATTTTGACAGTTTGCACTAGCCTGGCTCAGGCAGTTTCAGCCACCATAGCAGCAACTACTTCACAGGCCGGAGGAGGCAACTAGACCCCCGCTACTCGCACACCTGAGCAAGTAGTGCAGGGACTACAGACGCCAGAGGCACCTCCAGCTCAGCTGGTTGCACCAATGCAGGAGTTCAGGGTTCCAGTTATGCTGGAGGATGAGCAACGTCGTCTTGAGAGGTTTGGTAGACTCCAGCCTCCGACATTCACTGGTGCTGAGGGCGAGGATGTCTAGGGTTTTCTTGACAGGTGTTACCGGATGCTCCATACAGTAGGGATTCTTGAGTCTAGTGGTGTGGCATTTACCACCTTTCAGTTTACCGGGGCTGCTTTTACTTGGTGCAAGGACTTTGAGAGGCGTAGGCCTGTCGGTGCAGCACCCCTTTCTTGGCAACAGTTCTCCGCTCTCTTCCTGGAGAAGTATGTACCGCAGTCTCGTAGAGAGGAGCTGCGTAGACAGTTTGATTGGTTGACGCAGGGGGATATGACCGTGACCACTATGAGGTTTTCGCAGTTGGCCCGTCATGCTATCTGTATGGTTCCGTCAGATCGTGAAAGGATCAGGAGATTTGTGGATGGCCTTAACTACCATCCTCGTATTCTGATGACTAGAGAGAGAGTATTGGGTGCTACGTTTGAGGAGGTGGTGGATATCACTCGTGAGATAGAGTCAGTTCGCCGTCGAGAGCGAGAGGAGAGGGAGGCCAAAAGGCCTCGAGGATCGGGCAGTTTCAGTGGTGCTCCGTCTAGGGGCCACTTCCTGCATGGTAGAGGTCGTTCTTTCAAGCCTGCTTAGTCGGCCCGTCCAGAGTATCGTGGGGCATCTTCAGGCCGTGGTCATCATGGGTCTCAGCAGGGCCAGTCTTCACTCAGCGCCCTCCCAGCTCAGAGTTCATCTCATGCCCCATCAGCTCAGGGTTCTTCTGCGCCGAGTGCAGCTGCTAGTCACTCCGGTGCGAGGGGTTCCCTTCAGTCCCCATCTCCAGCACCGGGTAGTTGTTATGAGTGCGGAGAGTTTGGTCATATGAGGAGGCAGTGTCCTCGACTTCGTGGCGGTCAGCATCAGCAGAGGGGTCAGCCCTCGACTTCTGCTCCAGTTACTTCACCACCCGCCAAACCAGCTAGGGGTGGAGATCAGGCAGCCAGGGGTCGCCCCAGAGGTGGAGGTCGATCAGCGGTGGCCAGGCTCGTTTTTATGCTATTCCAGGCAGGACAGATGCCATTGCTTCAGATGCTGTCATTACAGGTATAGTTTCCGTCTGCCACAGAGATGCCTTAGTGTTATTTGATCCCGGTTCCACCTATTCTTATGTGTCCACATATTTTGCTCACTATTTGAGTGCGCCCCGGGAGGTTCTTGCTTTACTTGTTCATGTGTCTACCCCGGTGGGCGACACTATTGTTGTGGACCGTGTGTACCGGTCATGTGTTGTGACTATTGGGGTCTGGAGACCCGAGTTGATCTATTGCTATTGAGCATGGTGGACTTTGATGTTATTTTAGGCATGGATTGGTTATCTCCGTGTCATGCTATTCTAGACTGTGATGCTAAGACAATCAGTTTGGCTATGCTAGGTGTACCGCGGATCGAGTGGCGTGGTGTGACTGATTATGTTCCGAGTAGAGTGATTTCCTTCTTGGAGGCCCAGCGTATGGTTGGGAAGGGTTGTCTCTCGTATCTTGCTTTTGTGAGGGAGGTTGGAGCTGAGACTCCTAGTATTGATTCCGTTCCAGTGGTGAGGGATTTTCCCGATGTATTTCCTGCAGACCTGTCGGGCATGCCACCGGACAGGGACATTGATTTTGGTATTGACCTGGTGCCGGTCACTCAGCCCATCTCTATTCCGCCTTATCGTATGGCACCAGCGGAGTTGAAAGAATTGAAGGAGCAGCTTCAGGAACTCCTAGATAAGGGGTTCATTCGGCCTAGTGTGTCACCTTGGGGTGCGCCAGTTCTATTTGTGAAGAAGAAGGATGGCACAATGAGAATGTGCATTGATTACAGGCAATTGAACAAGATAACAATTAAGAACAAGTATCCCTTGCCTCGCATTGATGATTTATTTGACCAGCTTCAGGGCGCGAGGGTGTTCTCCAAGATTGATCTCCGTTCGGGCTATCACCAGTTGAAGATCAGGGATTCAGATATTCTTAAAAGTGCTTTCAGGACTAGATATGGTCACTATGAGTTTCTTGTCATGTCTTTCGGGCTGACCAATGCCCCAGCAGCGTTCATGCATTTGATGAACAGTGTATTTCGGCCTTATCTGGATTCGTTCGTTATCGTTTTCATTGATGATATTCTGGTGTACTCGCGTAGTCAGGAGGAGCACGCGGAGCATTTGCGAGTTGTATTGTAGAGATTGAGGGAGGAGAAGCTTTATGCAAAGTTCTCCAAGTGTGATTTTTGGCTCGGTTTAGTGGCTTTCTTGGGACACGTGGTGTCCAGCGAGGGTATTCAGGTTGATCTAAAGAAGATAGAGGTGGTTCAGAGTTGGCCTAGACCGTCCTCAGCCACAGAGATTCGTAGCTTTCTTGGGTTGGCAGGCTATTACCGCCGGTTTGTTCAGGGATTTTCATCCATTGCATCACCATTGACCAAGTTGACTCAGAAGGGTGCTCCGTTTGTATGGTCGGACGAGTGTGAGGAGAGCTTTCAGAAGCTCAAGACAGCTTTGACCACAGCTCCAGTATTGGTTTTGCCATCAGCTTCAGAATCTTATACCGTATATTGTGATGCTTCGAGAGTGGGGATTGGTTGTGTATTGATACAGGAGGGTAGAGTTATTGCTTATGTTTCTCGTCAGTTGAAGCCCCATGAGAGGAACTACCCCGTTCATGATTTGGAGTTGGCTGCTATAGTTCATGCATTGAAGATTTGGAGGCACTACTTGTATGGCGTATCTTGTGAGGTATTCACTGATCATCGCAGTCTTCAGCATTTGTTCAAGCAAAAGGACCTTAATTTGAGGCAGCGGAGGTGGCTAGAGTAGCTTAAGGATTATGATATTACTATTCTGTATCTTCCGAGAAAGGCCAATGTAGTGGCCGATTCTTTGAGCCGAAAGGCAGTGAGTATAGGGAGCTTGGCGTACATTCCAGTTGGGGAGAGGCCATTTGCAGTTGATGTTCAGGCCTTGGCCAATCAGCTTGTGAGATTAGATATTTCGGAGCCCAACCGGGTGTTAGCTTGCGTGGTTTCTCGGTCTTCCTTATATGATCGCATCAGAGAGCGCCAATATGATGATCCGCATTTACTTGTCCTTAAGGACAGAGTTCAGCATGGCGATGCCAGAGATGTGACCATTGGTGATGATGGTGTGTTGAGGATGCAGGGCCGCGTCTGTGTGCCCAATGTGGATGGGCTTAGAGAGTTCATTCTGGAGGAGGCCCATAGCTCGCGGTATTCTATTCATCATGGTGATGTATCAGGATTTGAGGCAGCACTACTGGTGGAGAAGAATGAAGAATGATATTGTGGGATTTGTGGCTCGGTGTCTCGATTGTCAACAGGTGAAATATGAGCATCAGAGACCTAGTGGCTTGCTTCAGCATATGGATATTCCCGAGTGGAAGTGGGAGAGGATTACTATGGACTTTGTTGTTGGACTTCCTTAGACTTTGAAGAAATTTGATGCTATTTGGGTGATTGTTGATCGGCTAACCAGGTCCACGCACTTCATTCCTGTGTGTACTATCTATTCTTCAGAGCGGCTGGTAGGAATTTATATCCGGGAGATTGTTCGGTTGTATGGTGTTCCGGTTTCTATCATCTCAGATAGAGGTACTCAGTTTACTTTGCAATTTTGGAGAGCCGTGTAGAGAGAGTTGGGTACTCAGGTAGAGTTGAGCACAGCGTTTCATCCTCAGACGGACGACAGTCCGAGCGTACCATTCAGATATTGGAGGACATGTTGCGTGCTTGTGTCATTGATTTTGGAGGTTCATGGGATGAGTTTTTGCCACTTGTAGAGTTTGCCTACAACAACAGCTATCAGTCCATAATTCAGATGGCACCGTATGAGGCCTTGTATGGGAGACGATGTAGATCTCTAGTTGGTTGGTTCGAGCCCGGCGAGGCTAGGCTATTGGGGACAGATTTTCTTCAGGATGCCTTAGAGAAGGTGAAGGTGATTCAGGAGAGACTTCGTACAGCGCAGTCGTGTCAGAAGAGTTATGCGGACCGGAAGGTTCGAGATGTATCCTACATGGTTGGTGAGAAGGTATTGCTGAAGGTTTCGCCCATGAAGGGTATTATGAGATTTGGGAAGAAAGGGAAGTTGAGCCCGCGGTTCATTGGGCCTTTTGAGGTACTTAGGAGGATTTGGGAGGTGGATTATATGCTTGCTTTGCCACCCAGCTTGTCGAGTGTGCATCCTGTATTCCATGTTTCTATGCTCTGGAAGTATGTTGGGGACCCGTCTCATGTGTTGGACTTCAGCACGGTTCAGTTGGATGATGATTTGACCTTTGATGTGGAGCCAGTGGCTATTTTGGGTCGTTAGGTTCGAAAGTTGAGGTCGAAGGATATAGCTTCAGTGAAGGTGCAGTGGAGAGGTCGGCCCGTGGAGGAGGCTACCTGGTAGACCAAGCGGGAGATGCAGAGCAGATATCCTCACCTATTTGAGGCTTCAGGTATGTTTCTTGACTCACTCGAGGACGAGCGTTTGTTTCAGTTGGGGAGGATGTGACGACCCGACCCGTCGTCTCATGAGTTACCACTCTGTTTCCCCCATTTTCTACTTCTTTATGCTTCATTATCAGTGTCTTGTGTGATCTAGTTGGTTGGAGTGGTTTTAGTAGGAAATGAGACACTTAGTCTCTTTTAAGAAGGCTTGAGTTGGAAAAGTCAACCGGATGTTGACTTACGAGTTAGAGGGCTCGGATGCGAATTCCGGTGGTTCCGTTAGCTTTGGGAGGTGATTTTTGACTTAGGAGTGTGATCGGAAGTGGTTTTGGAGGTCCGGTGTGGAATTAGGCTTGACTTGGCGAAGTTAGTATTTTGGCGATTTTCGGTTGATAGGTAAGATTTTGATCCGAGGGTCGGAATGGAATTCCGAGAGTTGTTGTAGCTTCGTTATGTGATTTGGGATGTGTGTGTAAAATTTCAGGTCATTCGGAGGTGATTTGGTTGGGTTTTTGATTAAATGCGTGTTTCGGAGGTTTTAGAAGAACTTAGGCTTGAATTCGATGTAATTTGATGGTTTTGGTGTTGTTTGAGGCATTTTGATGATTGGAACAAGTTTGGATGATGTTTTAGGATGTGTTGGTGCTTTTGGTTGAGGTCCCGGGGGCCTCAGGGTGATTTCGGATGGCTAACGGGAAGTTTTGAACCTTGATGTATTACAGAAAATGCAGCAGCAGGTGCAGGCAAATTTTGGCCTTCGCGATCGCGTGAGGTCCCTCGCGATCGCGTAGAAGGAGTTTGGGTGGCCCTGAGTTTGTGCTTCGCGTTCACGTCTTATGGCTCGCGTCCGCGGAGGGTCCTTAAGGTTGAGCTTCGCATTCGCGTGATGGATGTCGCGTTCGCATAGTGGAATTTAGTGCGTGAAGGTCCAGGAGCTATTGCTCTTTGCGTTCGCGGGTGTGGTGCCGCGTTCGCGTAGGTTTTGAGGCCCAAAGCATTGCGTTCGCGAGTGTGGTGTCGCGTCCGCGAAGGGTTATTTTTGGTCAAAGTAAAATTGTGCATCGCGAACGCGTGGGTTTGACCGAGTTCGCGAAGAAGAAATTCCAGAACTGGGCAGTAAGGTTTTTAAACATTTCATCCACGAGCCTAGGTCATTTTTCCACCATTGTTGAGTATTTTGAGAGCTCTTTGGGAGAAATTGAAGAGGGATTCGAAGAGGATTGATTGAAGGTAAGTTCTATGAGCCAAAAGCGTGATTATATTGTGAAATTAACCTTGAAATTCATGAAAATTTAACTAAAAATGGAAGAACTAGGGCTTGGGTTTTGAGATTTTTAAATTGGAATTTGAAGGACCATTTGAAGTCGGATTTGAGAGTTTTTGGTATGTGTGACTCGTGGTGGGATAAGGAACCCGTTGATGTGAAAATTTCTGAGTTTTGAGAAGTGGGCCCGGGGTTCGGGTTTTGCTAATTTCGGGATTTTTGATATTTTTCGATTGTTTGCGATTGGGTTTTGTTCCTTTAGCATATTGTGACGTATTCGCTCTGGTTTTGGTCTGATTCGTCGCGCGAGGAGGCCGATTTGAGAGGCAAGGGCATAGCGAGCTAGAGTTTTGGCCGATTTGAGGTGAGTAATGAATGTAAATGATGTCCTGTGGGTTTGAAACCCCGAATTTGCACATCGTAGTGCTATATTAAGGTGAGACACGCGCTTGATGATGAGCGCGGGGTTGGGACTTGGTCCGTCCCGAGTGATGTTTTTACCGCGTAATTGATTGTAGCTTATTTGATATCACTAATTCTCATATTTGGGCTTCGTGCCAACTATTTGAACCCTTCGGCGATTTCTATCACTGTTTTCTCACTATTTTGACATATTACTTGAACTCAGTCCTATTGTTTAATACTGTTTTACAAACTCAGCCACTTTTACTCAGATTTGAAACTTAAATGACATTTCTAATGATGTTTCGGGCTAAGAACTACTATTTTATTATGGCCCGAGGGGCTTATGTGATTTCTGGACTGAGTATGGATCGGGTTGCGCGCCACAGCTGTATTATATTGATACTGATACTAGGCCGAGGGCCTAGCTGATGCCACGAGATGGCTTGATATTGCGCTTGGGCCGTAAGGAGCCCCTCCCGGAGTTTGCACACCCCTTGTGAGCGCCGTCGACGATAAATAAATGGATCGGGCTGCACGCTGCAGAGGGTACTAGAGAGTACTGTACTATGGTGCTGCATTCCTTTATTTGGCTATCATTTATTTGCTTATCTGTTGTAGCTTTTCCATGTTTCTACTTCACTGGTTCTTGATTTCATACTATTTGGTTTAAATTGCCGTATTATAGATTACAATGTGTTTATCCATGATTTCTTATTCTCAGCCTTTATTTATGTTTATTACTCACTGGGTCGGAGTACTTACATTACTCCCTGCACCTTGTGTGCAGATTTAGGTGTTCCCCAGGCATAGAGAGAGCTTTCCTCCTGTTCATCATTTACCGGAGTCATCGAGGTAGCTGCATGGCGTCCGTAGACCCGATTTCTCCTCCTATCTTCTTTACTTTCAGTATTCTTAGACTATCTCTGTATTAGGATGTTTAAAGACTAGTAATAGAGGCTCTTGACATGTGACACCGGATCCTTTGGGGTATGTAGTAGTATTGTTATTGGAAATTCCGCACATTTAACTCTTATTTCAGACTTCTAATATGTTGATTTGGTGATTTAATTGTGTTAGCTAATAATGAACTGTATAATGAATTGGGTTAAGGTTGTTAATTGGTCGAGCTTGCCTAGCAGTGTGTTGGGCGCCATCACGACAGCGGTTGGGGTCGTGACAGTTACTTGCCAAATAAAATTCAAATTAACTCCATTAAACGTTAGACTATACGTTACGCGATATATATTTCGGATACCGGTATCTTTTAATTTGAAAATGTATTATATTTTTCAAATACATTTAGAAACAAGAGAGCATATGTATTATTAAAAACACACGAATATAATATTAATAGACCAAAATAGTCCTAAAATATTAAACATAAAAACTCATAGGAAAAAGGGCATAACTGTAATAATTTTTTTTGTACTACAATAACTTATATGTTAATTTTTTAATATTTAAATTTTTCAAATTAATACAATCTTGTCTATTCAATTCTTATTAAAAATATGTAGGAAGGTTTAATAAAATCAATTTCATAAGAATCCTCCATATTTGTATTACATTACCACTCTATAATATTCAATACCAAAGAATAAATAATGCTAAAAAGACTGCATAAAGCGTTGAATTGAGAAAAAAATTCTCACGATAGTATATTATTACATTATATTTAAATTGCTTGCTGCCCTACTCAAATAATATTTTTTTATTATTAATTTTTGTGTAACATAGAAAAACATCTCAATTAGTAAAGAACAACTAAATATTTTTTTAAGAATATAAATGTGTGAGAAAAGAAAGAAAAAGGTTGGTAAGAGCCAATACGTCTAATGATATTTCAAACATAAAGATCTAAAAGTGGAATATCATCGATCTTTTTACTCTTTGAAAATAAAATTTATGGTAGATAAAATTATAATCATGGTTAAATATTCAAACATGAGGAGAATTAATATTAAGAATCTAAATCAATAGAAAATAAATTATATTTTATGTTAAAATCAAATAATCAAAATTTTTATATAATTATTTAGCAAGAGAATCCAATTAAATTATTTTTTAAAATTCATCATATGAGTAATATCCAAAAAATTAAAATATATGTCACAAATATATCAAATCAAAGCAATAATGTTAAATTTATAAGGAAAGCAAAAGTGATAATATGGGATGAAGCGCTTTTGGCTAAGCGTCAAATGATCGAAACAATCGCCTAGAGTTTTAGAGATATATTGGATATCGGTAAACTGTTTGGTGGAAGGTAATAGTTTGGGAGGTGATTTCTGTCAAGTAATCAATAGTATCAATATTGACCAAAGTAGAAACTATAAAAGCTAGCTTGCCAAAATTATACTTAAGGCCTCAAATGAAAAATATTCAAATGACAAGAAATATAAAAGCAAGAACAGATTCAACATTCAATGACTTCTTGCTTCGTAACGGAAAAGAGCATCGAATAAAAGATGATTTGGTTCTTCTAGAACATTTGGTTATCAACCCAGTGGTAAAAGTAGTGCATTTAATAAGAAAAATATTTTTATCATTAGATTAAAATGCAATTTGTGCAAAATACATGTTAAAATTAAAGAGCTATCTTAGCTAGCGGAAATGAATATGTTGATCAACTAAATAAAAGGTTGATTGCTAAGTTTTATAGTAAAACAAAATATTTTTCAGCTTTGACTCAGCAGAAGATGATACCAACAATAACTACCAAGAAGAATTTAATACCAAATGGCCTTCTACTGTACATGTTTGTTGTCAAGTTCATTATTTCTTACGTATGTTAGTGTCACCATATATATATATATATATATATATATAATAGACTAAGTTAAAATTGATCTTCCATTGCATATAAGTTGATTTTGTATCAAAATATGCCCGTCATGCTACTGAAAACTTAGATCCGCTAAATAGCTTATGTAATAGTGCACATATGGTATATAGAAGTTTTGACAATAACATCATACATGTAGAACTTATGATACTGATAAATGTGCTTCTAAGTATGTGTTTATCCCTGAATTCAACTTTCATATTCCAAAGCTAAAGAATATTCTTCTAAATATATGTGAAAATAATTTTCAATATGTATGTTTATGTATTGTAGTTATAATAAATAAAGCACAAGGACAAACATCCTAAATATTAAACTATATTTATCAATTATGTTTTCTTTCACAAATAACTACAATTGCACTTTCAAGAGAGATATCAATATCGACAACAAGAGTTCTGGTTGGCAATGTAATCAAACCATTAGAAGGAAACATATACAAAACAAAATACCGTCTAGAAAGAAGTGTTCGGTAAGATACTATCATATTAGATAGCTTTAAACTACAATACATAATTGTCTACTTAACTTGACTAAACTTGATCATTTATGTAAGTTCTAATGATATCCTTTCTTGAGAATTCACATATTATGCTAATGTAACAATATTATTCGATATTTAGATGATTGTTGTAGTATTATATATAAAACTTCTCTCATTAATTAAATTTTATTGTTCCTTCATATAAATAAATATTTAAACCATCATGTGCTATTATTAACGTGCAACGCACGTTGCATTGCACGTTAATTATAACACATGATGGTTTAATTAAATTCCATTTTAGTATTTATTGAAATCATTTCTTTTATACATTGAACAATAAATAATGAAATTCATTGAAATAAGATGATGTCATTAACAAAATTAATATTTAATAATCCCATAATCATCCCAGAACCCGGTGTCACAAGTGCATGAGCTATTTCTAGGAAATCAAATAAAGTGCAATAATTGTCCGGATTACAAATTGGATAGAAGGTAAATACTATACGCTGAAAGACACTATCCCGGCTGCAGATCGCCTCGAGAGATGCAGCTCACCTAAGTGTAACGACCCGGACAGTCATTTTGATCCCTAGCGTGTCGTTCAGCAATTCAAGGCCATGAGCAGCTTCAATTCAGGTATTACGATTTGTACGCGTGGTCGGAATTGAATTTCGGGAAGTTCGGGGTTGATTCGGAAGGAGGATTTTCATTTCGGAAGCTTTAAGTTGGAAGAATCAACTAGGATTGGATTTTTGAGTAAACGACCTCGGAATTGGGATTTGAAGGCTCCAGCAGGTTCGTATAACGATTTCGGACTTGGGCGTATGCCCGGATCGGGTTTTGGATGACCCGGAGCGTTTTGGCGCCTATTGTGGAAGTTAGCATTTTGGAAGAAATTTTATAAGTTTGGGTTGAAGTGCATTTCAGTGTTATCGATGTCCTTTTGAGATTCCGAGTCAGGGGGTAGCTCCATATGGTGATTCTGGAGTTGGGAGCACGATCGGAAGTGAATTCGGAGGTCCATGGGTCATTTTGGAGTCATTTGGCTAAAGATAGAAATTTGAAGGTTTTTGAGAAGTTTGCCCGGAAGTGGACTTTTTGATATCGGGGTCGGAATCCGATTCCGGAAGTTGGAGTAGGTTCGTAATGTCGAATATGACTTGGGTGCAAAATTTGAAGTCAATCGGACGTGATTTGATAGGTCATTGGACCGCAGGTGCGGAAAGTGCTGGAATCAGTGGTTCTTTTAAAAATCGGGGATTTGGTCATTTGCCCCTATTTTTCATTTGGTGTGGGCGATTTTGGAGAGCTTCAAGTGGGATTTTTCATCATCAGCGATAAGGTAAGCTAACCCCATCCATCTTGAGTTAAATACATCGATTATGTATAGATTTTAGCATGTAAATTGGTAGAAATTTTGGGTTTTGGTAGAAAGACCTAGAAGTTCATATTCTTGGAATTTGACCACGATTTTGGGTATGGAATTAAGAGAAAAGTATATATTTGAGTTCGTGAGGCTATGGGTAAACTTATTCTTCGAAAATTTTGAAAATCCGGGCACGTGGGCCCGAGGGCGTTTTTGTCAACTTTCCGATCAGGGTTAGGAATTGTTATAAATTGGATTAATATGAGTAGTTTATCGTATATTAATGGATTTGCATAACTATTGGCTAGTTTTGGAGCGTTGTGCATCAATTTCAGTTTTCGGAAGGGCGTGAAAGGTCGGTTATGGATCTTCGGAGCGAGGTGAGTCTCCTTTCTAATCTTCTGAGAGGGAATTGTCCCTATAGGTGAAATAATTGATTATGTGCTCCTATTTGTGGGGGCTACATACGCACGAGGTAACGAGAGTCCGTGCATAGCTACTATTATGTTATTGTCCGGGTAGTCTAGGACCCAGAAGCATGATGTACTTGGAATACTTGTTAATGTTATTGACAGTATGAATTGCTGAAATCCTATCGAATTGGTAAATAAATTTCTAAGAGAATTAAACTTTATTCCTTAAATCATTAAAAGAGAAATGGCTTCTAATGGGATGAATATTTCCCGTAAAATTCTTAATTTGCTGTTGAGCATGTGTTTCTATGTGTACATGTGTCGCATGTACGGTACGCGAGCAGGGTGATTGTTTATTTAAATTTGACCGCGTCGCATGTATGATTCACGAGCGGGGTAATAGATGCATCTATGGTTCGGGCCGCTCGACCCTCGGCAGTGCACATTTTAAATATTGTTGGATCGGGCCGTACGTCCTCGGCATGAGTTGCGCATGCTTGTATTGCTTGCTGTGATAGTTGTTGATACTAATATCTGCTTTCCCCGACTTGAGAAAATTTTCAATTAATGGATTATGAATCCGGAAATTTTAAATAAAAAGGAACTTTCACCTGTTTAGTGACTCATCTGAATTTTACTGTTGTTCTTAATAAATCAGTGAGTCATCGCATTAATAATATTATTACTGGACCTTTAGTAAGTGTCGACGTTGCCATCTCGTCTCTACTTCTCCGATATTAGGCGGGATACTTACTGAGTACACGTTGTTTTTGTACTCATACTACACTTCTGTGCATTTTTGTTGCACAGGCACATGCGCCACTAATGGCTTAGCAGGCGTAGCAGCATGGTTGACACGGAGACTAGGTGAACTGTATTTCCTCGAGGCGAACCGCAGCTAGTGTAGCCTCTCTCAGGATTTTATTCATTATCTGTCCAATTGTATTTAGGACAACTGTTGTACTTTATTCGATTATTCTTGGAAATTGCTCATGCACTTGTGACACCGGGTTCTGGGATGGTTGTAAAGTATTTTATATCAAGTGCTTATTATTTAATTTGATTTAAGACGATTATCTTTTTAAAATGGTAAATTTGAAGGGAAAATCATAGAATTCAAGAGTATTAAAACAAGGATTTAATTAAGTATTTGGTTGGCTTGCCTGACATTGGTGTCCGGTGCCATCACGACCCTTAGTGGATTTTGGGTCGTGACAACATGGTATCAAAGCACTAGGTTCCTAGGGTCTCACGAGTCATGAGCAAGTCTAGTAGAGTCTCGCGGATCGGTAAGGAGACGTCTGTACTTATCTTCGGGAGGCTGCAGAACTGTTAGGATTACTTCCCTTCTTGATTCCTCATCGTGCGATTTGATTCCTGGAGGCTTGTGCCCCTGTTTCCTTCCTACTCAATCCTACGCGACGCGAACCACTTGTTATAAATCGAGAATTGAAAGATTGTAATGGTACTACCGATTGGGTGTGGGATCTTTCTCCCCGCATAGTTGTCTGAGCTATTATCGTCTCCTTATGGAAGGATGTGCTATCGTTTCAGCTCAGTAAGCGGTACTTCTAAGAGCTCTGAGGATAGGCACAAGTTGCCATGATGCTATAAACCATTGTTCCGCAGTATTGATATGATGGTGGTACATTCGCCTACGTGTCGGGGTAGTGAATGACTTGAAGGGAGGTTTACTCAGTGCATAATCTAGAGATTCAGTATTTTATTCCCGGCAGGGGAAGGGCAATCGGACTAAGAATGGTCAGATGTGGGCTGGTGGAGTAATGAGACTTGGTATTTGCGAGCATGATGGAGCTTTCTTCTATGATGGGGTGTCGTTGTCCTAATTGAACGTACTAAGTTCGCCGTGTTATGATCTTCTACAATTCGCCTTTGGGGCAAGCTATTGTGAAATGGTATTGAAAATGCGGCTGTCAGATATCGTAGGGTGTGGTAGTTCAGGGTTGAATCAGTGTTTCTAATGTCGACGATCTAAGGAAGATAATCTTCTGAAAGGTGTAAAGTTAGAAGCAATTGTGGGTTCAAGTGCCACGAAGATATATTTTATTTAAGGCAACAACTGAGCGGCAACGGACGACAAGGGGCATGTGGGGAGTGTCAGGCAGTAGTTAAAATTTCTAAAAGGTCAGGTATAAGAAGCAAATGTCGAGTAGTCGACAAAAGGGGTGAGATTCGCCAAAGTGGGAGAGTTTGGAGTGATTTGGGAATTTTAGTGATTGGTGATTTGGGCCTACGGATTAATTTCGAGTATGGGCTATTAGGNGTACGAACGTTCAAACCATTAACTAAATTTTTACCAATTTCCGATAACAATTGACCTACAAATTCTTGTAATTTTCGTTCTTAGTAAAAGTTTTGACTAAAATTTTTGATTTACTTACCATTTAAATCCGAAATAAAGGATGAATATAACAATAGAATCATGAACTATAATTACTTTCGGATATAGAATACTTACCCCAATCCATTTGGTGAAAATCGCCTCAAAAATGGCTTCAATCCGAGCTCCATAGCTCCAAATATGTTAAAACTGGCCGAAACCCGAAATATAGCTTCTGCCCAGGTATTTACTCTTCGCGATCGCGGAAAAAGCTTCGCGATCGCGAAGAACAAATGCTTAGCTCTTCCAGACAGTCTCTAGTATAATTGCCATAACTCTTTGTACAAAACTCCAAATTGCAAATGGTTAAACTTTTTGAAAACTAGACTCTAAGGACTACAACCTTCATGCTTTGCTCATCTCCCAGTTCCTTATAGATTACAAGATATAAGCTTCCAAAGTCAGCCCTGTGCAACACAAATTTCTTCTTTGCAATTTTCAAGCTCTTCCCGGATAGGCTGTAGTGTACCACTCATAACTTTTTGTATACAGCTCCAAATTCCAAATGGTTTAATTTTCTGAAATCTAGACATAAAGGGCTACAACTGTTATTTTTGGATTATCTCCAAATTTCTTATAGATTTCGAGATACAAGCTTCCAAAGTCGGGTCTGTGCAGCAGAAATTTTCCTCTACGCGATCGCCNTTGTCCAAATGGAACCTTTCATAGACCCAGGTGAAACGGATTTGGTTGATTTCCATCAAAACGATTACTTTGATTTTGAAACATTTCAGATTCTGCTGGATTAACCAAGTGTTGTGTTCCACTGGGAATTTCAGGACCACTTAATGGTGCTCTTCCCATTCCCGTTATCCCCTCTCGGTAATCACCTGCTGGAGGAAAATGACCAGTCCCTCTACCAAAGTGTGTTGTAGAACCTGGACCAGGTATAGCACCAACGGAGGCATTACTAGGCTGCTTCAGGAATTGTGGATGATGATCGCGAGAATTCAGTGGCTGACAAGACTGGGGCACATCCCCAGAAGGCATCATTGCAGTGGGGGGATATCTGGGAACTTGGGCATGAGGAGCACAGCCTGGAGGTGGCATTGGTGGTATTATCATAGAACCGAAAGGCCTTTGTTGAGAAGATGGTCCAGAGTTTGGTGGTGGCATCTCATGCCCATACTGCTGAAAACCCCCTCTGTCAACGGCAACGTCATGTGAATTTCTTCCAGGGTTCAGATTCTTAATTGAACCATCAGCAGCATGAGATGATGCATGGTTTGCCAAAGACTTGACCAGTTCTTTTGGAGCATCATCATAGGCATCTTTCTCTGCTTTAACTATTACATCAGCTGATTTGTTAGCAGATCTAGGCTCCAAAGAATTCTCATTCCCCTCTTCCTTAACAGTTCTTTTGTCCATAAGCTCGTCCGAATCACCCTTATGAGCATGTATATCACTGCTAGCCCTCTGTCTATACTCATCAACAGTTTTCTTAAGCTTCTGTTGTTCATCGTTTAAGTCAGCTTTAAATCTTGGGGCCATTGCATCAGTTGATTTGGCTGTTTTACTTTACACATCTCATATCAGAGTTTTAACTTTTAACAATCTTCCAGTCTTTCAAAGTATTACTGAGTCCAGTGACACGTGATGGGGAAACAATATTAAAGAAAGACAAAGGGTACCTGGAACATATTCACTTGAAAAAGTATGCACGCGTCCTAATAATTTGTATCATTGAGCAAAAGAGTGAAACTCCCAACTAAGAGAATGTCTAGATCTCATAGTGCAGGGAAAATACTACTTTGGCAGTATTATATCTCTTTCAGCTTTAGAAGTGTCCACAAGCTGAAAAGAAGAGCTCAAAGCTATTACTGCTCTGTCAATGGAATTTATGACTGATAAAATTTAAGAAGATAAAGCAATCAAGCAGATTCATAAAGGTATCACAACACTAAGACCAGCAAAGTAAAGTTAACATTGAGTACAAATAATTTGAAACTACCCCAGACATGCACATCTTTCCAGTTTAGTCTCCGTTGGAAGCATTGATAAGTAATGTCCTGTTAAAGAACCACAATAACAACAACGAAAAGTCAGAAGTATATAAAATGGTTAGACTTGAATTTGAATATATGAACCAATAACAACTAAACTTTTATATTCAGACAAGTCAGATTTTCACTCTCACATAAAGTACCAATGGTTTTTCTGATACTGAATAGCATGTTTAACCTATCAGCAAAATGGACAAGGAAAACTCCATTGACAACAACAAACGAAGAATGAACTTGTATAGTTAATGAAACGCTCTAAACATATAATAAAACGCAATAAACTGTAATACTACATTACATTTTTTATTGAGAGAAATAAAATAATAGCAAAGAACTCCTTAGAATTTCTAGCAACATATACACATGTCAAATAAGATGATAACATTTTCCGGGCTGAACACACCAGCTCTCCCCTTTCTTCGTCAGTTCTATTATGTAGGCAAACATCATACAATCAAAAAATTTCAGCAGTAAACAAAAGATTATCTATTGGCATGAAAATGAAAAGCTTTCAACTAACGAAACATGAAGTTCTAACTCGTTATAAGCCACAAAGCTGGGCTGAAAAAGAAGATATATATATATATATATATATATATATATATATATATATATATATATATATATATATATATATATATATATATATATATATATATATATAAGCTTTAAGCGATGGTACATGTGTGAGTATTGTAAATCTATAAGGAATCTGCGTCATTAATTAATTAAAGGAACAGCTGTGAGACCTTTAAATACTTGCTTTGAAATAATAGGGAGAATAGTTACATATACCTTGCCTCATAAAAAAGCATCGACATTAGGACGCAAAAATTATTTAGAACAAACAGATTCAACTAAATTTATTTGTATAAAATAACAGATATTTAAGAATCAAGCAATTTAATTTATGATGAGAATATCGTAAGTTATGTCCATGCCAAAGTAACTTATATTTGGAACTCCAGATACAAAAATATTAAAGTAAGATCTAACACCTTTAGTCACAATAAAGAGGACAAGCATTTGATACGGAAACATCATAGTTTTTCCAAGCCAGTTTCCAACTGCAATTTTTTAAACAACTCTTAAAAATTGAATATACGTAAATCCACAATCTGAACAATTTAATCTCTTTGCACAAAAAATCACCTTCTATTTGGAATTTCTATCTGTATAAAATCAATATTAGCATCCAAATCTCTACGAACAACAAAAGAGTCTGATCACGCCTAACTATGCCTTATAAAAAGGACTCTGCGGACGTTGCAAATATAACCCGAGTATTACGCCCAGGGTCGAATCCACAGAGAGTTAACCTATCAACCGCTATCTTCAGACCCACTAAGTCTTCAGAACCAGCTTCCAAAATATTCAAATCTCAGTTGAGTGTTCTTTAATAACTAGCTTGCAAATAACTAAATGACTGTAACTAAGTAAAAAAAAGGGTTGTAAACAATTATGAGAAAAGCTAAGGCAATGATTTCCNTACCACCGGCCATACAAATACTGCAAAGCGAATCAAGGATCCGCAAGTCAATACACAAAACCTCTTACTCATGACACTGATCTCAGGTGACGCTGAAGATAATACCAGCTTACTCTAAATATCTAAATTCTTTTCCTACTCATCCGAGCCCGTGACCTCCTTGTCAACACCGAACCGCAACCTTGATTCTCAACTTCCAAATCCCACGCTACTCACAGCACTTAATCATGACAATGCGCAAGAGTACAAGAATTTCATCATAACTCCTGAACCACTAATAGGGTAAAAACTTCATCATATAGAAGCCTTTTACTTAACTCATTTCAAGGGAAACACTACAACCTGTGACTAAATTCTCATAAACGCAAAAAATACCAACCTCAAATAGTGGTCTAAACCACTATAACTTTTCCCGGATCCATCTGCACATAATAGGACATAATACTCGAAAGCCTCCAAATAGAATCAATTACGGCGACCGTCAAACCTCGCACACATTACTGTAATCATGTGTATAACTTAACACGCTGAAGGAACTAATCGTTGCCACCATTATACCAATTCAACCATTGCTGTCTGATTTTACTTCTTCCAATTTACTCTGGGCTTGACTTAGGAATAATAGTAGCCCCATCCAAAACATCACGAACCCAAATCCGCACTCATCCTGAGTGACCCTATTCCACGAGACCACATTGTCTCCAAACCCATGAGCCGTTACATACCTCCTTGCACGCACATTCGCATCTTCAACTGATACACCCACTCTGATAATTCCTCTACGAATCCGAAGTCTTTTTCTCATTTTCCTCCCAATGCTACACTGCAAGTCAAAAATATCATACAACATTCCGAGCCTCTTATCATAATCTTCTACAAAAGCTCGATTCTTAACCATACTCCGGGCTTGAATCCTTATGCACCGCATTTTTAACCTTTGAATTCACTAGGACCGTTGTTGAGAGTCACCTATTCTGGCTTGGTCCCGAATATAATCAACTCCAAGGCTCCGCTAGTATATGAAAACCCATCTCAATGAAGCACTCGACTGAATCACTTTCCTTGTAAATCACCTCTATACGAAGCATAAATCCTGAATCTTCCCAAAGCCAGAACATGAGTCAATAAGGCCAACTATAGCACACATTTATCAATTCCTTTGCTCAAATTACCACTTATGTTCTTTTCCCTTAGCTGTAATAACTCACCAATACACCGATAACCCGAACCTCACAAGTAGATAACCATGCAACCCAATCGTAGGCAGTGGGACTCTCCAACATAGCTTGAAGCCACTATTACACAACTCTGGAACCCACCAAGATTCTTTATCTCTTATTGACATGACCTTGCACAATCAAACCGCCAGATTCCTCGAATCCTTCTGTGAGTGTTTCATGAACGCTTTGAATCTCTAGCAACATTCGCATATTCGACCTCTTACTAGATAGTCAGTAAAATCCTTCGCAGGAGCTTCGCCAACCACGCGACCGCTGACCTGCTCACAGGAGCTAAGTCACCTGTGGAAATTACACGCCGACATCTTCCAACGTCGCTGCACGGGGTACAATCACTATGACATCAATAACATATCCTGATCCCGTGCTCATTCACCAATTGTACTAGTTCGTTCACTTCTTATAGACATCAACTAATTGCGCGACAATATCTTCTAATTCAAAGTTATATTGCATCCTTCTTCGTATCAAGCAACTCCCTTTCTGTTGCATCCAATCTCTCACCGTATAATAGCCAATATTTCAAATTAAGCCCGCAGACCCAATCATCGTCCTCTAAAATTCCCAAATCACTCTAAACTTTTCCTCAAGGTGTGCAGTTATCATGTCACTGAACCCATATGCTACTCTGCCACTCTTCCACTTTGGTCAAACGCACTCCTTTAGGCAACTACTCAACTCCTGTTTCCCACACTTGACCTTCTAGGAGTTTAATCACCACAAGACACTTCCCACATGCCCTTCCTCTTCCTTCGCTGCCCAGTCAAATACGCAGGAGGAAACATCACGCACCACATCTGCAGTACCATTACAATTCCTCGATTCCCGATTTAGAACCATCGCTTCACGATGCATAAGATTGAATGGGAAGGAAATGAAGGCATAAGCCTCAAAGTAATCAAGCCGCACGATGAGGAATCAAGAAGGGAAGTGCTCCTAACAGCCCTGTAGCCTCTCGAAGATAAGTAGAGACGTCTCCGGACCAATCCGCAAGACTCTACTAGACTCGCTCATGACTCGTGAGACCTAAGTGAACCTAGTGCTCTGATACCATGTTGTCACGACCCAAAAACCACTAAGAGTTGTGATGGCACGGGACACCACTGTCAGGCAAGCCAACACCAAGAAGTTAATTAAATTCCCATTTCAGTATTTGTTGAGATCATTCCTTTTATACATTAAACAATAAATAATGAAATTCATTGAAATAAGATTATGTCTTTAAAAAAATTAATATTTAATAATCCCATAATCATCCCAGAACCCGGTGTCACAAGTGCATGAGCTATTTATAGGAAATCAAATAAAGTGCAATAACTGTCCGGATTACAAATTGGACAAAAGGTAAATACTATACGCTGAAAGAGACTATGCCGGCTGCGGATCGCCTTGAGAGATGCAGCTCACCTAAGTCTCCGTATCATCCCTGCTGCTACGCCTATTAGGCCGCTAGGGGTACATATGCCTGTGCAACAAAAATGCACAGCAAGTGTAGCATGAGCACAAAAACAACATGTACTCAGTAAGTATCTCGTCTAATCTAGAAAAAGTAGAGACGAGAGGTCGACTTCGACACTTACTAGTGGTCTAATAATAATATACCAATAATATAGTAAATCGAGGGTTTTTACAAAAACTGGTTGTAACTCAATAGCATGAAACAAGTAAACAATTCTCTTATTCATAGGGAAATTTCAAAATTAGTTTTCATCATTTATACATTTATTCTCAATCCGGGGAAGCAATATCCTCATTTATAAATATCAAGGCAAGCAATACAAGCATGCACAAATCATGCCGAGGACGTACGGCCCGATCCAACAATATTTAAACTGTGCACGGCCAGAGGGTCAAATGGCGCGAACCATAGGTGCATCTATTACCCCGCTCGCGAATCATACATGCGACGCGGTCAAACATAAATAAACAATCACCCCACTCGCGAATCATACATACGACGCAGGTACACATAGAAACACACATTCAAACAGTAAATCAAAACTTCATCAGGGAGACAATTATTCAAGGAAGTGTCAATTTCTCTTTTACAAGTCGAGAAAATGAAGTTTAACTCTTTTAGAAAATTATTTACCACTTCGATGCAATTAAAGCAATTTAAACTGTCAATAAGGTTACAATTACTACAAGTAAAGCATGTTTTTGGTTCCTAGACTACCCGGACTTAAGCATAATAGTAGCTACGCACGGACTCTCTTCACTTCTTGCGTACGTAGCCCCCCACACAGAGAAGCGCATATTTAATTAATTCACCTATGGGGACAATTCCCTCTTACATGGTTAGAAAGGAGACTCACCTCGCTTCGAAGTTCCAAAACCGGCCTCCAAGCCCTTCTGACGACTCAAATCGATGCACAACACTCCAAAACTAGCCAATAAATGAGAAAATCCATAAATATATACTCTAATACTCACAAAAATTCAATTTAGATAAATTCCTAACTCCGCTCAAAAAGTTGACAAAATCGCCCTCGGGCCCACGTGCCCGGATTCCGAAAAACTCACAAAATCCGACAACCCATTCCAATACCAGTTCAATCATACCAATTTTACTAAATTCCGATAACAACTTCACCTCCAAATCTTGAATTTTTGTTCTTGAAAAGTTCTGCAAAAGTTTTGATTTCTTCCATTTAAATCCGAAATAAATGATGAATATAACCATAGAACCATGAAATATAATTACTTTCGGATATAGAACACTTACCCCAATCTATATGGTGAAAATCGCCTCAAAAATTGCTTCAATCCGAGCTCCATAGATCCAAATATGTTAAAAATGGCCGAAACCTCGAAATATAGCTTCTGCCCAGGTATTTACTCTTCGCGATCGCGGAAAAAACTTCGCGATCACGAAGAACAAATGCCCAGCTCTTCCAGACAGTCTCTAGTATAATGGCCATAACACTTTGTACAAAACATCAAATTGCAAATGGTTAAACTTTTGAAAATTAGACTCCAAGGACTACAACTTTGATGCTTTGCTAGTCTCCCAGTTCTTTATAGATTACAAGATATATCTTCCAAAGTCAGCCATGTGCAACAAAAATTTCTTCTTTGCAATTTCCAAGCTCTTCCCGGATAGGCTGTAGTGTACCACTCATAACCTTTTTCTATACAGCTCCAAATTTCAAATGGTTTAATTTTCTGAAAACAAGACACAAAGGGCTACAACTTTCATTTTTGAATCATCTCCAAATTCCTTATAGATTACGAGATACAAGCTTCCAAAGTCGGGTTAGTGCAACAGAAATTTTCCTCTACGCGATCGCCAAATGCCTTCCGATCGTGAATCACTGGCCATTTTCTCCCACTTTACTCACCGCTATCGCGTCCTATTCCCTGCGATCGCATAGAATACTGCTTTAGCCAAAAACCAGCAGCTAAAAATGGCCTAGAAATGGTCCGAAATAACCCCGAAACTCACCCGATCCCCTCGGGACCCCATCCGAACATACCAACAAGTCTCAAAACGTATCACGGACTTAGTCGAGGCCTCAAATCACATCAAACAACTCTAAAAACACGAATCACACCCCAATTCGAGTCTAATGAAACTAAGAAATTCCAATTTCTGCATTCGATGCCGAAACCTATCAAATCACGTCCGATTGATATCAAATTTTGCACACAAGTCACATTCGACATTATGGACCTACTCCAACTTCCGGAATTGGATTCCGACCCCGATATCAAAAGTTCCACTTCCGGTCAAACTCCTCAAAAACCTTCAAATTTCTATCTTTAGCCAAATGACTCATGGACCTCAGAATTCACTTCCGACCGCGCTCCAACACCTAAATCACCATAAGAAGCTATTCCCAGATTCGGAATCCCAAACGGACATTGATAACACTGAAATGCAGTTCAACCCAAACTCATGAAATTCTTCCAAAAATGCTAACTTCCACAATAGGTGCCGAAACGTTCCCGGGTCTTTCAAAACCCGATCCGGACATACGCCCAAGTCCGAAATCATCATACGAACCTGCTGGAACCTTCAAATCCCGATTCCGAGGTCATTTACTCAAAAATCCAATCTTAGTCAATTCTTTCAACTTAAAGCTTCCGAAATGAGAATTCTCTTTCCAAATCAACTCCGAACTTCCCGAAATTCATTTCCGACCATGCGTACAAGTCATAATACCTGAAGTGAAGCTGCTCATTGCCTCAAACTGCTGAACGACGCGCTAGAGCTCAAAACGACCGGTCGGGTCGTTACATATATATTTTTAACTATATAGAAAGAGGGGAGTTTCGGCGTGTCTACTTCCATGTCAATAATTTCGAAATGAGGGTATATTAGACATTTCGCTTAATAATGTATACATCCCTATCATCCTCACTAGGGGTGTTCATAAAAATCCGAAAAACCAAACCAAATCGAAAACCAAACCAAACCGACCAAAAAACCCTATACTTCTTGGTTTGGTTTTGTTTTGGTTTTGAATTTTAAAAACCGGACAATTTGGTTTGGTTTTTGTTTTATTTAGAAAAAAACCGGAAAAAATCTGAACCAAACCGACAATAGGAGTAGCTATTTCAAATTTATTATTATACCTATATATATATGTATATTTTTATACAAAATTTCAAAAATTTAATGGTAAATGTTAATAGGTTGCACTTTTAGTATAGTTCTTTACCTTTACATTCTAGTTTAATTGGTAGTTTTCTTTTGTTAAGTGTAAGAATCCATTTCGTGTTAAGAATAATATATTTTTAATTGAGCCATTAATTATTCATCACTATTTGATTCATTTACCATCAATATATCTTGGTAAATAATAGATTTCTCAAAGGGCAATTGATTTGATAGTGTTATGTTGAAAATGTGGTCACCGGAATATGTGTTTGGTAGTGTATGTCTTATATTTAAGAAAAAACCGATAAATAACCGAAAAAACCAAAAAACCGACAAAACCCGACATAACCGAATCGAGAAAAAACCGACTGAATTGGTTTAGTTTGGTTTAATATTTGAAAAATCGAATAACTTGGTTTGGTTTCTTTTTAGGAAAAAGCCAATCCAAACCGAACTATGAAGACCCCTAATCCTCACAAAGAACAACCACGTATCATAGAGTGAACGCACTTTGAGATCGTCATATGGCCGGGCTGCCGAACAGACACCGCCTCTCTCCTCCTCTTCTTTTCCAATCCATGTCGCATCTCCGCTAACTCTGTAAGGTACAAATTTTCTGACTCTTTAGATAAATGTCTCAACTTCATTCTTTCTTCTCTTTGGTAACTTGCCGGTAATTTTCTTCTATTTTTTCATCTGGGTGTGAATTTTTCTTTCGGTGGACAGTTGAGTTTCTCATCAGTTATTAGCTTTGCATGTTGATTTAAAGCTGACAGTTATTTTGATACAGCACTTATGTTATTTGATTTTGAAATTGAATGCATAAAATTTCTTTCCTCATTGCTTTGGAATTGAATATCGAGGTATTAGTCGAAAACCCGAATCCACCTTCTGTTATTGCCTCCCTTGCTCGCACGTTGCTTCATCAATTGGTATTTCCGGTGAAACTGCTCCCTCGATTGAATGTACTCTGGCTTTGCAACTTAGTTTATACTCTTCGTATTTAATGAAAATTTTCACTCTTTTATGTGGTTTTTGTGCGTTTTTCTTTATATATAGCAGGGATTTGCATGTTAGCGCGGTCGACCCCTATGCCAAAATGTCTCAAAACGAGGCCAAAGAGAAATTTTATCAGTACCACTATTAAACACTACTTTCAGAATTTAACTAAACATCTTCAATAACTCTATTTATTATTGCTGAAATTGAATGTGAATATCTCATCTTAAATCGTTAGAGAGTATATTTTTGTCTATTTAATTATGTTTCCACACATGCCCCCACGTGCGGGCCTTCTTCTTTTTCATGGAAATGGGTAAAAATTCATTTTGATATTGCTAATAACTAACGTGAGTTTTGAATTTCATGACCTATGTTTATTCTGATGCTCTCCACCTCTCGAGTCTCGAGGGTAATATTCACAATCCAGATTCCCACCCTCGGGAGTCGTGATGGCACCTACTAGTACGAGCTAGGCAATTAATTTCACAATTTACATTTTTACTCATTTTATATTCATTAACAATTTTAATAATACTAATAACATTTAAACAGCGGAATTTAACATAAGCGGAAGAAAGAAGCAATAAACTATCTGAACATGAATATCTAATACAACCGTTTTAGTCTCGACTACCTAGAACTTGTGTCACAGTTTCACAGACGATCTAAGACTACTACAAATAAAGGGTCTGAAAGAAATTATCAATACACTGTTTCTGAATATAAGGAAAATGAAACAGGAAATAAGGATAGAGGAGACGCCAGCGCCTGCGGACGCCTGCAGGTCTACCTTGGATCTCCGCGTGGACTGAAGGTGGCCTCCAAACTACGGTCCGAAGTCAACAGCACTGGGATCTGCACAAAAGAGTGCAGAGTGTAGCATCAGCACAACCGACCCCATATGCTGGTAAGTGCCTAGCCTAACCTCGGCGAGGTAGTAACGAGGCTAGACCAGACTACCACGTTAACCTGTGCAGTTCAAATATATGTACAGCGGAGAAGAAATACAGGAACAACCAGTCAAAATGGGAGGGGGGGCATGCTGTGAGGGAGATAACAAATCCGAATAGAAAGACATCAAATAAACGAGAGAAGCAACATAACTCGGATATTAACAAAGGATCAGAAATCAATAAATGCACGGCATCACCCTTCGTGCATTTACTCTCGTCCTCACCAAGGCAATCATATAATAAGAATGTGCACGGCATCACTCTTCGTGCTTTTACTCTCTTTCCTCACCAGATAATCAATAATATCGGCACGGAATGGTACATCGTGCGGCACGGCATCACCCTTCGTGCTTTATACTCTTTCCTCACCAAACAAATAATGCACGGCATCACCCTTCGTGCTTTAATGCTCTTCCTCACCCAAACAACAATCACAAACAATAGGGCAAGGGAATAAATGAAATTGTAATAAAGATCCCGGCAAAGGAGCAACGATTCAACAAATAAATCCCGGCAAGGGAACAACATCAGTAACATCAACATCCCGGCAAGGGAGATAACCAATAAATCAACAATAGACCGGCAAGGGTGTCAACATAATAACTCCTTTTCTTTCTCACTTTTACTTCACAATTCACTTCATAACTCGAGCTAATGCTCTAGAGATTCAATTATCACTTACACTTTCACAATTCGTTACACAACTTGAGCCAACGCTCCTTAATGTTCATAGGTCACAATTCCTTCCACAAACTTTACACAACATATAGAAACCATCACCAAGGCATGGAAGATACAACGAAGTCATAAAAATTACAATATAAAGACTCACGGGCATGCTAGAAACCAACGTATAGATACTCGTCACCATGCATATACGTTGTACTCAACAACTAACACTTAACGAATAGGACTCAACTCCTAATCCCTCAAGCTAAGCTTAGGCCAAACACTTACCTCGATGCCACGAACACAATTCACGCTTCAATTATAGCTTTACCCCTCGATTCCACCACCAATTCGTTCGTATCTAGTCACAAGTTACTTAATTACATCAATAAACGCTAAATGAATCAATTCGAATGCATAAAAATGAATTTTCCAAAGTTTTACCCAAAAAGTCAAAAATCGCCCCTAGCCCCCCTTGGTCAAAACTCGAGGTTCGAACCAAAAGTCGATCACCCATTCCCCCACGAACTCAAATATATAATTTGTTTTGAAATCGAACCTCAATCGAGGTCCAAATCCCCCAATTTTTGAAAAACCTAGGTTCTACCCAAACACCCAATTTCCCCCATGAAAATCATTGATTTGAAGTTGAAATCATGTTAAAAGATGTTAAGAATTGAAGGAAGTTAGTTAAAATCGACTTACAATTGATTTGGAGAAGAAGAAATCCTTGAAAAATCGCCTAAGTGTGTATATGTTTTGAGAGAATATGAAATGGGTTAAAAATTCGGCTAAGTATAAAAGTTGCAGGTCTCAGATGTGGGAATTGCGAACAGGGGTTTGGGAATTGCGAAGCCTGGGAATTGCGAACATGGGTTTGGGAATTGCGAACATGGGTTTGGGAATTGCGAAGCCTGGGAATTGCGAACATGGGTTTGGGAATTGTGAAGCTTGGGAATTGCGAACATAAGTTTGGGAATTGCGAAGCCTGAGAATTGCGAAGGGAGGTTGGGAAATGCGAAGCCTGCAGGCCTGCAATTCCTTAAGTCCAAAATTTCACCCCGTGGCCTATCCAAAACTCACCTGAGCTCTCGGGGCTCCAAACTAAATATACACACAACCTCAAAAACATCCTACGGACTTATTCGTGTACTCAAATCACCAAAATAACATCAGGAACATCCAATTAAACCTCAAGATCAATGAAATTTTTCAAACTTCTTAAAACATCAAATTTTTCATTTAAAGTCCGAATCACGTCAAATGACATCCGTTTCTCACCAAATTTCATAGAATCATCTTAAATCATATATAATACCTGTACTGGGCGCCAGAACCAAAATACGGGCCCGATACCAATATGTTCTAATCAAATTTCATTTCCAAATCCTTTAAACAATTTTCTTTAAAAATTCATTTCTCGGGCTTGGGACCTTGGAATTTGATTCCGGGCATACGCCCAAGTCCCATATTTTCCTACGGACCCTCCGGGACCGTCAAATCACGGGTCCGGGTCCGTTTACCCAAAATGTTGACCGAAGTCAAATTAATTCATTTTATAGTCAAAATTTACCATTTTTCACAGATTTTCACATATAGGCTTTCCGGCTACACGCCCAGACTGCGCACGCAAATCGAGGTGAGGCTAAAAGAGGTTTTTAAGGCCTCAAAACGCAGAATTCATTTTAAAAACAAGTGATGACCCAGTCATCACATTCTCCACCTCTAAAACAACCGTTCGTCCTCGAACGGACAGAAGAGGGAAGTACCTGAGTCGGGGAAAAGATGGGGATAACGGCTCCGTATATCGAACTCGGACTCCCAAGACGATGCCTCAGGAGGCTGACCTCTCCACTGAACACGAACAGAAGGAAAACTCTTCGATCTCAACTGACGAACTTGCCGGTCTAGAATAGCTACCGGCTCCTCCTCATAAGACAAGTCCTTGTCCAACTGGACAGTGCTGAAATCTAACGCGTGGGATGGATCGCCGTGATACTTCCGAATCATGGACACATGAAACACTGGATGCACGGCTGATAAGCTCGGTGGCAACGCAAGTCTATAAGCCAGCTCTCCCACTCGATCAAGAATCTCAAACGGGCCAATGAACCTAGGGCTAAGCTTGCCCTTCTTCCCAAATCTCATCACGCCCTTCATAGGCAACACTCGAAGCAATACCCGCTCACCGACCATGAATGCCAAATCACGAACCTTTCGGTCGGCATAGCTCTTTTGCCTGGACTGAGCTGTACGAAGCCTATCCTGAATAATCCTAACCTTGTCCAAGGCATCCTGAACCAGATCCGTACCCAACAACCGAGCCTATCCCGGCTCAAACCATCCAACCGGAGACCGACACCGTCTACCATTTAAAGCCTCATAGGGAGCCATCTGAATACTCGACTGGTAGCTGTTGTTGTAGGCAAACTCCGCTAAAGGCGAAAACTGATCCCACGAGCCTCCAAAGTCAATAACACAAGCTCGGAGCATATCCTCCAAAATCTGAATGGTCCGCTCGGACTGCCCGTCCGTCTGAGGATGAATGTTGTGCTCAACTCAACCCGTGTGCCCAACTCTCGCTGAACTGCTCTCCAGAAATGTGAGGTAAACTGCATACCTCGGTCCGAAATGATAGACACGGGCACACCATGAAGGCGATGAATCTCCCAGATATAAATCTCAGCTAACCTCTCGGAAGAATATGAGACTACCACAGGAATGAAATGCGCTGACTTGGTCAGCCTATCAACAATGACCCACACTGCATCAAACTTCTTCTGAGTCCGTAGGAGTCCAGTAACAAAGTCCATAGTGATACGCTCCCACTTCCACTCGGGAAGCTCAATCCTCTGAAATGAACCACCGGGCCTCTGATGCTCGTACGTAACATGCTGACAATTCAAACACCGAGCCACATATGCAACGATATCCTTCTTCATTCTTCTCCACCAATAATGCTGCCGCAAATCCTGATACATCTTCACGGCGCCCGGATGAATAGAGTACCTGGAGCTATGGGCCTCCTCTAAAATCAACTCTCGAAGACCATCCACATTAGGCACACAAACTCGACCCTGCAATCTCAAAACTCCATCATCACCTAGGGTAACCTGCTTGGCACCTCCGTGCTGCACCGTGTCTCTGAGGACACACAAATGGGGATCATCATACTGCCGATCTCGGATACGCTCCAATAATGAAGAACGAGCGACTGTGCAAGCTAGCACACGACTGGGCTCAGAAACATCCAGCCTCACGAACTGGTTGGCCAAGGTCTGAACATCCAGAGCAAGCGGTCTCTCACCGACCGGAATATAAGCTAAACTGCCCATACTGGCTGACTTCCTACTCAAAGTGTCGGCCACCACATTGGCCTTTCTGGATGATATAAGATGGTGATATCATAGTCTTTCAACAACTCCAACCACCTCCTCTGCCTCAGATTCAACTCCTTTTGCTTGAACAAATACTGCAGACTCTTGTGATTCGTGGACACCTCACATGCCACGCCATACAGATAATGCCTCCAGATCTTCAATGCGTGGACAATGGCTGCTAACTCCAAATCGTGAACCGGATAGTTCTTCTCATGAATCTTCAACTGCCGTGAAGCATAGGCAATGACCTTGCCATCCTGCATCAATACTGCACCAAGTCCAATACGAGATGCATCAGAATAAACTGTATAAGGCCCTGAACCTGTGGGCAAAACCAACACCGGTGCCGTAGTCAGAGTTGTCTTGAGCTTCTGAAAGCTCGCCTCACACTCGTTCGACCATCTGAACTGGGCACCCTTCTGGGTCAACCTGGTCATCGGGGCTGCGATAGATGAAAACCCCTCTACGAATCGACGATAGTAGCCTGCCAAACCCAAGAAACTCCGGATCTTTGTAGCTGATGCTGGTCGAGACCAGTTTTTGACTGCCTCAATCTTCTTCGGATCAACCTGAATACCCTCTGCTGACACCACATGACCCAGGAATGCAACTGAACTCAACCAGAACTCACACTTCGAAACTTGGCATACAACTGACTGTCCCTCAAGGTCTGAAGAACCACTCTAAGATGCTGTCGTGCTCCTCCCGGCTGCGGGAATATATCAAAATATCATCAATAAAGACTATCACGAACGAATCCAAGTAAGGCCTGAACACTCGGTTCATCAAATCCATAAAAGCTGCTAGGGCATTTGTCAACCCGAATGACATCACCAAGAACTCATAATGCCCGTACCGAGTGCGGAAAGTTGTCTTAGGGACATCGGATGCCCTAATCCTCAACTGATGGTAGCCAGATCTCAAGTCATTCTTTGAAAATACCTTAGCACCCTGAAGCTGATCGAACAAATCATCAATCCTCGGCAGCGGATACTTATTCTTGATTGTAACCTTGTTCAATTGCCGGTAATCTATACACATTCGCATCGATCCATCCTTCTTCTTAACAAACAACACCGGCGCACCCCAAGGCAAAACACTGGGCCTAATGAAACCCTTTTCAAGCAAGTCTTGCAACTGCTCCTTCAGCTCTTTCAACTCAGGCGGGGCCATACAATACGACGGGATAGAAATGGGCTGAGTGCCTAGAGCCAAACCAATGCAAAAGTCAATATCCCTGTCGGGTGGCATACCCGGCAGGTCTGAAGGGAATACCTCAGGAAACTCTCGAACAACGGGCATAGACTCAATAGAGGGAACCTCAGCACTAGAATCACGAACATAGGCCAAATAGGCCAAACACCCCTTCTCGACCATACGTCGAGCCTTCACATAGGAGATAACACTACGGGTAGAATGACCAGGAGTCCCTCTCCACTCCAAACGAGGTAAACCCGGTAAGGATAAGGTCACAGTCTTGGCATGACAGTCCAAGATAGCGTGATAAGGTGATAACCAGTCCATCCCCAATATAACATCGAAATCAACCATGTCCAGAAGAAGCGAATCTACACGAGTCTCAAGACCTCCAATAACAACTATACATGAACGATGGACTCGATCTACCACAATGGAATCACCCACCAGTGTAGACACATAAACAGGAGCACTCAAAGAATCACTAGGCATGACCAGATACGGTGCAAAATAAGATGACACATACGAGTATGTAGACACTGAAGCATCTCTATCACAAACCAGAATGGTACCTGTAATAACTGCATTGGAAGCATCAGCCTCGGGCCTGGCTGGAAGAGCATAACATCGAGGCTGGGCCCTACCACCCTAAACTACATCTCTGGGACGGCCTGCTGCTGGCTGGCCTCCACCTCTAGCGGTCTGAGCTCCACCTCTAGGACCTCTACCTCCACCTCTAGCACCTCTACCCCCACCTCTAGCTGGCTGGGCGGGCTGTGGAACACTCGGTGCCTGAACCATGGCACGAGAACCCTGATGCTGAGAGCTGCTCGGTGCTCGAGGGCAAAATCTAGCAATGTGACCCACATCACCACAAGTGTAACAAGCCCTCGGGTGCTGTGGCTGCTGACCCTGACGACCTGAATGACCACCCCAAAAACTCTGAAGCGGCGGTGCACTGATAGGAGCTGGTGGTGCACTGTAGGACTGCTGATCGGAATGCTGCATCTGAGGACCACGGCCACCTGAAGCACCATGAGAAACCTGGAGTGCTGACTGAAAGGGCCTAGGAGGATGGCCTCTACCATACGAATCTCTACCTCCAGACGAGGTACCACTGAATCTGCCTGAATGACGGGGGCTCTTGTCCGACCCATGACCACCCCCCTGCGACAGAACCATCTCCACTCTCTTGGCCACATTGGCCGCCTCCTGGAAAGATATCTCACTCCCAGCCTCGCTAGTCATCTGAAGACGAATCGGCTGAATAAGTCCATCAATGAACCTCTTCTCCCTCTCTCTCTGTGGGAAGTATGATAAAAGCATGACGAGCCAAATCGATGAATCTGGTCTCATACTGGGTGACAGTCATGGAACCCTGCTGGAGACGCTCAAACTGCCTCCGATAGGCCTCTCTCTGTGTGATTGGGAGAAACTTCTCTAGAAATAGCTGCGTGAACTGCTCCCAAGTCAAGGCTGGTGATCCGGCCGGTCTAGCCAAGCAATAATCTCTCCACCAAGTCTTGGCGAATCCAGACAAGCGAAAAGTGGAAAAATCGACCCCGTTGGTCTCAACTATCCCCATGTTCCAGAGAACCTCATGACAGCTGTCTAGATAATCCTGGGGATCCTCAGTAGATGCACCGCTGAAAGTAGTAGTGAAGAGCTTTGTGAACCTGTCCAATCTCCACAAAGCATCGGCAGACATAGCTGCTCCATCACCTGCCTGGGCTACCACACCCGGCTGAGCTGCTCCAACTAGCTAAACTGCTGGAGTCTGAAACTGGGGAGCTACCTGCTCCGGAGTGCGAGTAGCAGGAGTCTGGGCTCCTCCTCCAGCTTGAGAGACAGCTGGTGCTACAGGAAGCAAACCTGCCCGGGTGACACTCTCCATAAGGCCCACTAGTCGGACCAGAGCATCCTGAAGAACTGGGGTGGCAATAAACCCCTCTGGGACCTGAGCTGGGCCTACTGGAACTGCTGGGGCCGGAATCCCATCATCAAAATCAACCTGAGGCTCCGCCGCTGGTGCTGCTGCTCGGGGCTAAGCTCTGCCCCTACCTCGGCCTCTCCCTCTGCCCCTCGTGGGAGCTGCTATTGGGGGCTCGAGCTGCTGGTTAGCGGATGAGGAAGCGCGCGTTCTCGGCATCTGCGAGAGAACAGAATAGAAATTCAATCAGCATTGAGAAACCAAACCGCACGACAGGAAAAAAAGATGTGAAATTTTCCTAACTCTGTAGCCTCTGTGAGACAGACGTCTCCGTACCGATCCCTCAGACTCTACTAAGCTTGTATATGAACTGTGAGACCCATGTAACCTAGAGCTCTGATACCAACTTGTCACGACTCGGATTCCCACCCTCGGGAGTCGTGATGGCGCCTACTAGTACGAGCTAGGCAAACCAATTAATTTCACAATTTACCTTTTAACTCATTTTATATTCATTAACAAATTTAATAATACTAATAACATTTAAACAGCGGAATTTAACATAAGCGGAAGAAAGAAGCAATAAGCTATCTGAACATGAATATCTAATACAACTGTTTGAGTCTCGAATACCCAGAACTGGTGTCACAGTTTCACACACGATCTAAGACTACTACAAATAAAGGGTCCGAAAGAAATTATCAATACACATTTTCTGAATATAAGGAAAATGAAACACGAAATAAGGATAGAGGAGACGCCATGGCCCGCGGACGCCTGCAGGTCTACCTTAGATCTCCGCGTGGACTGAAGGTGGCCTCCAAACTACGGTCCGAAGTCAACAACACTGGGATCTGCACAAAAGAGTGCAGAGTGTAGCATCAGCATAACCGACCCATATGCTGGTAAGTGCCTAGCCTAACCTCGGCGAGGTAGTGACGAGGCTAGACCAGACTACCACGTTAACCTGTGCAGTTCAAATATATGTACAGCGGAGAAGAAATACCGGAACAACCAGTCTAAATGGGAGGAGGAGCATGCTGTGGGGGAGATAACAAATCCGAATAGAAAGACATCAAATAAATGAGAGAAGCAACATAACTCGGATATTAACAAAGGATCAGAAATCAATAAATGCACGGCATCACCCTTCGTGCTTTTACTCTCGTCCTTACCAAGGCAATCATATAATAAGAATGTGCACGGCATCACCCTTCTCGCTTTTAATCTCTTTCCTCACCAGATAATCAATAATATTGGCACGAAATGGTACATCGTGCGGCACGGCATCACCCTTCGTGCTTTACAATCTTTCCTCATAATAATATACGGCATCACCCTTCGTGCTTTTACTCTCTTTCCTCACCAGATAATCAATAAATCAACAATAGCCCGACAATGGTGTCAAGATAATAACTCCTTTTCTTTCTCACTTTTACTTCACAATTCACTTCATAACTCGAGCCAATGCTCTAGAGATTCAATTATCACTTACACTTTCACAATTCGTTACACAACTTGAGCCAACGCTCCTTATTGTTCATAGGTCACAATTCCTTCTACAAACTTTACACAACATATAGAAACCATCACCAAGGCATGAAAGATACAACGAAGTCATAAAAATCACAATATAAAGACTCACGGGCATGGTAGACACCAACGTATAGATACTCGTCACCATGCCTATACGTTGTACTCAAAAACTAACACTTAACAAATAGGACTCAACTCCTAATCCCTCAAGCTAAGGTTAGGCCAAACACTTACCTCGATGTCACGAACACAATTCATGTTTCAATTATAGCTTTACCCCTCGATTCCACCACCAATTCGTTCGTATTTAATCACAAGTTACTTAATTACATCAATAAACTCTAAATGAATCAATTCGAATGCATAAAAATGAATTTTCCAAAGTTTTACCCAAAAAGTCAAAAATCGCCCCCCGCCCACATGGTCAAAACCAGAAGTTCATACCAAAACCCGATCACCCATTCCCCCACGAACTCAAATATATAATTTATTTTGAAATCGGACCTCAAATCGAGGTCCAAATCCCCCAATTTTTGAAAAACCTAGGTTCTACACAAAACACCCAATTTTCCCTATGAAAATCATTGATTTGAAGTTGAAATCATGTTAAAAGATGTTAAGAATTGAAGAAAGTTAGTTAAATCTGACTTACAATTGATTTGGAGAAGAAGAAATCCTTGAAAAATCGCCTAAGTGTGTTTATGTTTGAGAGAATATGAAAAATGGGTTTTAAAATCGTCTAAGTATAAAAGTTGCAGGTATCTGATATGGGAATTGCGAACAGGGGTTTGCAATTGCAAACCCTTCAGAAATGCTGGACTTTCGCATTTGCGAAAGAAATATCGCATTTGCGACTTCCGCATTTGCGACAGATAGGTCGGATTTGCGATCATAAAGGATTTAGGCGGGTGTCGCATTTGCGAAGAAGGCTACCCTGGCCACCTCTCGCATTTGCGATGCATGGCTCGCATTTGCGAGCTCGCATTTGCGAGACAGGATGCGAAGCCTGCAGGTCTGAAACACACCAACAATTTTTTAAGTTCAAAATGCACACCGTGGCCTATCCAAAACTCACCCGAGCCCTCGGGGCTCCAAACCAAATATACACACAACCTCAAAAACATCCTACGGACTTATTCGTGCTCTCAAATCACCAAAATAACATCATGAACATTGAATTAAACCTCAAGATCAATGAAATTTCTCAAAACTTCTCTAAACATCAAATTTGCATTTAAGGTCCGAATCACGTCAAACGGATTCCGTTTATTACCAAACTTCACAGAATTATCTTATCTCATATATAAGACATGTACCAGGCGCCGGAACCAAAATACGGGCCCGATACCAACATGTTCGAATTATCTTAACTCATATATATGACCTGTACCAGGCGCTGGAACCAAAATACGGGCCCGATACCAACATGTTCTAATCAAAATTCATTTCCAAATCCTTTAAACAATTTCAGAAAATAATTTTCTTTAAAAATTCATTTCTCGGGCTTGGGACCTTGGAATTCGATTCCGGACATACGCCCAAGTCCCATATTTTCCTACGGACCCTCCGGGACCGTCAAATTACGGGTCCAGGTCCGTTTACCCAAAACGTTGACCAAAGTCAAATTAATTCATTTTATAGTGTAAATTTATCATTTTTCACAGATTTTCACATATAGGCTTTCCGACTACGTGCCCGGACTGTGCACGCAAATCGAGGTGATGCTAAAAAAAGGTTTCTAAGGCCTCGAAATGCAGAATTCATTTTAAAAATAAGTGATGACCTTTTGGGTCATCACAGTAATATAATAAGTGATTCCGCTGGCAAACCTCTCGAGGGAAGGCCCTGGTGGTTGAATGTAGGTGATAATACTTTGGGAAAAGGGGACATAAGGAAATCAAGGGATTCAATGGTGCTCATTGTCTCATGTTTTGCGGGATAAAGAAAGATGAAGTGGTTTAATGCCTTGGGCAGCTGCAAAGAGACTTTCCACATCAAAAGGTGCTAAAGCTTTTGATCAGTAAAAATGCTGCAAAAATCTCGACTAAATATAGAAAAGATTGGATTCCAATATTTATCAAAAAGAAATTGGAGATCTAATGCTTCAACTACATAGTTCAGCTCATTAAAGGAATGGAGCAAGATAAAGCACTGCAAGTGTTCCATCCATTTAGAAACGTCAGAGAAAGTAGTGTGTAATTATTCTGAACAGAGAAAGCTGTTGTTGCTTATTAAAGATACTACCATGCGGGAACTTTCACCGGTGACATACGATCACATGTTACCCTAGAAGTATTAATTATTTGCTTTTTCATTATTGTATTTTCTATCAGCTGGCTAAAGAATAAGACAATTCCATAAAGATGGCGTTAAACCTTTCAACAATTTAATGAAGTTCTGGATCTTAATATCTGATGGTTACTTTCGAGAGCTTTTCCAGTCTTTCATGACAATGCCTTCCAATTTTTACGTTGTTTTATATGTTATTCTGTTCAACACGTTGATCTTTCGTATGCATACTTTTGTGATCCTATATATCACAACACAATAGTCTTGAAGCAGTACTTTCACAAGATGTAACAAGATTGAACTTTCCTCATTTTGCAGGCAGAGGTAACTCAGAGACTCAGCAATTCAAGGAAGCAATGACGAAAGTTGCTCCATTATGAAGTCATGACGACCTTACAAGAAAACTCAAGGTGACTACTGACTTCCGAGATTCTTTAAATTATTCATCATTACTGTACAAAATTGTTTTGTTTAGATAGGTTATTGGAAGTGTATCGTGAAAATCAATACTGATTAGCTTATGTCCACAATTATGGAAGTTACATTAATTTTAAGATTTGAAGTATGGATAACAATCCCTTTTTGTCAAAACAAAAACTATGGATAAGAATATTGAGATGAACTGTTGGATAAGTGAATTGGAGAGAGAAGACATAAGAAACAGAATATAATAATCTCTATTTTAAATTTGTGATGTGCTTTATAAAGCTTCTGTTTGGGTTAGCATACTTTTTATCAATGGATTATAAAGTATCTTCGTTGTAATGTTTCATTTTCCTTCTACACTTGGCCAGTGTCTCCCTACTTTAAATTTTGTTATTTCATCTTCATCAGCATATACTAATTTCTATTGTTGAAATTCATAAACAAGAGGAGATGGACAAGAAGCGCAAGATCTCAGCAGGTCTGTATGCATGAGTCTTGGTGAAGTTGTTATTAGTGGTAATTATATCCTGATCTGAAGTTTGAAAACTGGCAGCAGCTTCCACATTTACACAAAGATCTTTCTTCCCTACTAGAGTGTCAATAGCTCAAGTACTTTTTTTTTTTTTTTGACAAAATAAGCCTTTTCATTGATAAGCATTCCGAGGATGCAAAGCAAAATAGAAGTAAGAATATCCCTAATATAAAAATAAGAGAAATACTATACGAATTGAGCTTTGCAGAAAGCAGGTAACTTAGACAGATGCAGTGTGCTACTTACAGTGTATCAGAGTAGGATGGCAGTGGCACACTGGTATACTAATAATATCGATGTTTAAGATGAGTTATAAACACTTGGTATTTAGGATTTGTTTACTTTCTGGTGAAAGAAACTTATTGTGACGACCCGGCCGGTCGTCTTAAGAATTAACGCCCTGATCCCCTATTAACTGCTTCCCCTAAGTTCATTTCTGTTATTTTGGTTTGCCGGGACGTTCGGTGTTGGGTTTCGGAGAGTTTTGGGACACTTATTCCCTAAATGAGAGCTTAAGTGTTGAAAAGTAGCCCGTAGTCGGAACAGTGTGAAGACGACCTCGGAATGGAAATCCAATGGTTCCGTTAGCTCCGTTAGGTGATTTCGGGTTGGGAGCGTGTTCGGAATGTATTTTGGAAGTCCGTAGCTCATTTAGGCTTGAAATGCCGAAGTTTGAATTTTTGAAGTTTCCGGTCCGATAGTGAGTTTTTGATCCGAGGGTCGGATTGGAATTCCGGAAGTTGCAGTAGCTCCGTCGTGTCATTTGGGATGTGTGGGCAAAATTTCAGGTCATTTGGACGTGTTTGTTTAGATTTTTGATCGAAAGCGTATTTTGATAAAAATTGAAGTTCTTAGGCTCAAATCCTTGTTTAATTCGAGTTTTCGGCGTTGTTTTAGGTGGTATAAGGATTGGTACAAGTTTGAATGAGGTATTAGGTGTTAATGGTGCTTTTGGTTGAGGTCCCGGGGGCCTCGGGATGATATCGGGTGGTTAACGGAGAAATTTTTGAAGTGTTGCAGCAGCTGGTTTTTCTCTTCTGGTATTTTCGCTTCTGCGGCTTGGGAACCGCAGAAGCGGCCACTCAATCGCAGGAGCGAATTTGGGCTCCCTCAGCTTTTTCCGCAAGTGCGGAAGATCTACCGCAGATGCGGTTACGCACCTGCGAGGCTTCTATCGCAGATGCGGTCCTGGGTCAGCTGTAAGAAAATCGCAGAAGCGGTAAGAAATCCGCATAAGCGGAACCGCATAAGCGGTTATTGAACCGCAGAAGCGGACGCCGTGTTTTTAGTGGAAGTCACAGAGGCGGCTCTTTTTCCGCATAAGCAGGACCGCAGAAGCGGTCCCTTGTCCGCAGAAGGGGAAATGCCTGTGCAGATATAGAAATTTCGAGGGTTAGATTTCATAAGTTAGAAAAATCGAATTGAGCTCGGGGAAGGGCGATTTTCAGAGGGTTTCGAAGAGAAGACTATTGGGTAACGTTTCTTTAATCCCTTCTTGTTATATTTCATCATTTTGTAGTTAAATCCATCATTAAAATTCGAATTTGGGATCAAAAATGGGAAAATTTGCAACCACCTATCTGGCCATAACTAGGCTCGTCCTGAATCAACTGCTAACTACTCGTTGGCTCATATTTATCAAAAACACTGGCTCTCGCACTGGCTCTTTGACGTCGTGCTTGCATAATGTTCTAGAATCGTAGCATACATGTAGGATTTGGATATGTGCAATCTCATTTCTTTCTCATTGTTATCGCATTCTTCCTTTACCATCCCATTGTTACTAGAACCACTAAATTTGACTTAATGCTGCATCACTCCGTATTCCCCCTTTAGGGGAGTACTAACAGTTGGAGCTACGACGATCTACCTATAGATGTTTTATCTTTCCATCTTCGGCGTCCTTTCACATCAATGATGACCCTCACTCGCCTTGCGGTAATCCTTCTATACCAAAGATAACAAAATTCCTTACTCGCGATGGTGACACTTGGTGTAACTGGCACATACAGTCCCTTAAGCTTAACTTTGCTCACATTGCTTGCTTTAGGGAAGCGTCTTCCTGAATGACCATTCTCTAAATTTCTCATGAATCTTCTTCTGTTGATCATTCTATTATCGCTGCAATGCAATCTGAAATTCTTATGATGTTGATTATTATCAAATCACACAGTATCTATTACTCTGGGGTTTAACTCTCTCTTCTAGTAGTCGCATTGGAGTCACGAACTTATTCATCGAAATGAGGATATGACTTTATAGCCTATACTCTTTTGTTGTCTCAAGGCCTATCACCTCTCATCTTTCCTTCACTTGGCTGACTTTGTAATACTGTCATCATTTTTTTTGTCATCCATGTATCACATCTTACTCGTAATGCTTCATTAACTATCTTCTTATTTCCCTGCTAACATTTTTACATGTCGAGTCTTTTACTCCATGTTTCTCTCATGTCTATTATTTGCTGATTTTCATTCCTTACATACTCGGTACGTTATTTGTACTGAGGTCCCTTTTGCTTGGCGACGCTGCGTTTCATGCCCGCAGGTCCAGATAGACAGGTCGAGAGTCCTCCGAGTAGGCTATCAGCTCAGCAAAAGATGTTGGTGCGCTCCACTTGCGTCTGAGTTGCTTATTTGGATAGTATAATTAGAACATGTATTGATTGTTATGGCGGGGCTCAGTCCTGACCTTTATGATGCCTATGTACTCTCAGAGGCTTGTAGACAGATATCATGTATACGGTGTATGGCCTTGTCGGCCTATTAGTTTACAAATGATCATGTTGGCCTTATAGGCCTGTATGTCACACATATAAGTTTTTATATCAGGTTGGGTCGTCCTATTGAGTATTCCCTTATGTTTATTCGGGTTAGCCCAAGACGGCCCGTTTGGCACATTTGCCAATAGTACGATAAGAAAGATATATATGTTGGTACTTGGTTTAGTAAGGTACCGATTGTCCATTGCGGCTCATAGGTTTGGTTCGTGACAGAAGTTGTACCAGAGCAGTTCTGTCCTAGGGAGTCTACAAGCCGTGTCTAGTAGAGTCTTGTTTATTGGTGTGTCGTGCATCACACTTATAAGTAGGAGGCTGCATGGCATTTAGGATTGTCACTCTTTATTCTTACTCTAGATCGTGTGGTAGAGCTCACTTATAAGAATTCAAACTCCTAACTTCTATTCGTAATAAGACGATACCTACATCCAGAAAGATAGATGGTAAGAGATTGAATGTGACTATGGAAGAGTTGAGTTAGAAGAACTCGATTTTTCATGATGCTTATGATAAGTAAATATGAGGTCTTTAGTAGATCATGTGTGTACTAAGACGTACAAGACTCTTGATAAGGAGCTTTAAGGCAAGAATATCTATCCACCTTTATGGTGAAAGACAATGAGATGTTCAGAAGATAAATACAAGTTTCAAGAAGCAAAAGAAGCAAGATGAAGGGTACGAGGCACCCTGTTAATGAAGGTTAACGATATTTACAACTCAAGCAGAGGAATATAAGCCTTTTGAGTTACCCTTCAACATTAACAGAAGTGTGTATAATTGGCCACACCGATCTAAGTTATGCCCTATGGGAGATAATAAATATGGTTTAAGAGAAGAACGAAATATCAGGATACGATAGGGGTTAGAGTGACCCAAAATGGTTGATGGGTTGTTTGTATTAGTAGACGTTTCCGAAGGTTATTGCAAAAGTGCTAATAAATCTCCTTGTGAGACATCGAGATGGTGCACTCTAAAATAGTACAATATGAGTACTATAAAGATAAACACTGGAAGCCTTGAAGGAATAAATATTACCTAAGTGTGGCTACCGTCCCTAGTAGAGAAAGAATGTTAGGCAACCCGAAGAGCCAGTAGTTGGAGCAAGAGGAGCTAAAAATAAAAGGAATGTCTTGTTCGAGTTTTCAGAATAAAGTGATAGACAAGATGTTAGTGGGAAATAACAAGAGAGTTAATGAAGCATTACGAGTAAAATGTGATACACGGATGACAACGGTAGATAAAAAAGATGAAACTATTACAGAGTCTATAGTCAAGTGAAGAAAAATACGAGAGGTGACAAGCCTTGAGGCAACAAAAGAGTATAGTTCATAAGTCATATTATCATCTCGATAAATAAGTTCGTGACTCTAACATGATTATTAGAAGGAAAAGTTAGACCCTAGAGTAATAGAATCAGTATGGATTGGTGAACAAGATGAACTAAACATGAATTAGAGACTGAGTGATTTGATCGGCATCATGAGAATTTCAGATTGCGTTTCGGCGATAATAGAATGGACGACAGAAGAAGATTCATGAGAAATTCAGAGAATGATCATTCATGAAGACACATCACTAAAGAAGGCAATGTGAGCAAAGTTTATCTTAAGGGATTGTATGTGCCAGTTATACTAAGTGTCACCATCGCGAGTAAGAAAATTAGTTATCCTTGGCACAGAAAGATGGTAAAGCAAGCAAGGGTCATTGATGATGTGAAAAGACGCCAAAAATGAAAAGGGAAAACATCTATAGGCAGCTCGTCGTAACACTAAATTTTAGTATTCCCTTAAAGGGGGAATATGGAGTGATATGGCATTAAGTCAGAATTAAGTGGCTTTTAGTAGCTATGGAATGGTAAAGGAAGAATGCGATAAAAATGAGAAAGGGATGAGATTGCACTTATTCAAAGCGTACAGATATGCTACGAATCCGGAACATTATGCAAACACGTTGCCAAGGAAAGGTAGTAAGGGTACTGCCTGAGATGTTATTGATAGATAAGGAGCCAGTGCGAGACGTAACTTAAGAATAAGGATTTAACCCAAGAAAGATTACGCAGAATATTGATATCAGAATTGGCAAACTGTCACACCTCCTTTTTTACACACCTACCCCGAAGGATAATGTATAAGGGAGTTTTTCCATTTAAAGTGACATTATTTGAAATGGGATTATTTATTTGTTTTTAGAGTCGCCACTTGGGATAGGATTAGCTTTTGGTGTCCCAAGTCACCGGTTTAACTTAAATCCCAAATCTAGGAAAATTGTCGACTTCCCAATTGGAGTCTGCGAACCAGAAATTCTGAATAAGGAATCCTGTTGACCCGAGGGAAGGTGTTAGGCACCCCCGAATCCCGTGGTTCTAGCACGGTCGCTTAAATTATTATAAATGGCTAAAAATCTAATTTTTTGCATGTTCCAACCTATAGTGCAATTTTAAGATTATTTACCGCTTTTAGTTAATTTTTAAGCAAGTGAACAGTCGTTTAAAAACGTATTTTCGGATCACGTCACATGAAATGCACCCGGATCCTCGACACATTTTTATTTAACATTTTGGGATTTGGATTTGGGTTGCATGAAATGCACACCCGTATTTAGGAAGGTAAAATTATTAAAAGCGCGTCTAAAGCGTCTAACGTGTTGATAAACTTTGCGGAGGGCCGTGAAATTCGCTAAACGGCACACCCCAATTTCTATATATTTTTTTAATTAATCATTTAATGAGGCCCCCGTAATTCATGTGTTTTATTTGGCGAGGCTCATCTCACTTTATTATTTAAAGGCCAACCTAAAGCAAACTATGATTTTCTAATTATTATGTTTGTCTCTAAAAGGGCCAATTAACTCGCATTTATAGATTCGGGCCTTAAGTTCAAGTCCGAATTCAAACAAAAGGGAAGACCCTCTTAGTTTGAACCCGCTACCTAACTCGAAAACCCAAGTTTATATTGCAAATTAATACCCCGGATTCCTAATGTAATTTTTAAAGGGTTTTGACTTATAATAATTTCTTGGGCCTTAGAGGTTTAGCCCAGCTCTGATGTGTGCAGCTGCGTTCATTATTTAATCACTATCAGTTCTGGGCTTCAGCACAGACCCAACTTGTGTACAAGGGAGCTGAGGTAAGGGGGAATTACTGGGCCGCGCTTTTGGGCCAATAGGCCCAAGCCATCAACGAATTGTGCTGAAGGGAAATTACTGGGTAGAGTTCCATTTGGCCCATTAACAATTAATAGAAATATGTGCTATATCAATCTAGTCCTACTAATATTTGAATAAACAGGTAATTAAACATGTTGAATTACAAATTTTGCTCATGTTTCAATGCCTAGTTAACTGAAACGTGAATTGACCCTAAACTACATAATCACTCCAATGAAATTCCTATACCATTAACGACATATGTATGAACCTGAAGTAATTCGGAGCTGGACTTGGATTCAATTTCACAATTCCACTAATATTTAATAAATTACAGTTAACCTCACGCTTAATCATTCATCTGTTTTAACATGATCCTGATTGATTATCATTAGCACATGAAACGGACAAAACAGCCTATATAACCTGTGAGATACTATTTACTAACACTCATGTGATCAACCTCAAAGTACCATAATGACTTGTGAAATTAACATCAGCAATAAACAAGCTACAAATTGTAACCTCAATGCAAAACTAACATGGCTCTCACCACCTCACATTAGAAAGTTAATATAGTCCAGTCCAATTACAACATTAACTACTAAAACTGGAATTAAACTAAGCTAACATAATATCACTCCAACAGAGATAGAATTTCCATTTCATTTCTCAGATCGCATGAACATCACCATAGTTTAGAGCTTATACCTGGAATTTGGACAAAGTAAAAGGAAAATTGAGGTCAGCTTAGGCAGCAACAGTTTACAGCAGCGAAATAAACCAGTTTCAAGACCAAGCCAATATCACAACACCCACAGGAGAGTAACAGAGATCTAACAGCAACAACACAGTCCAAATCTCACTAGTTCGACCTCAAATCTATCCAGAATTGAACTNCTGCCACTTCTTCTTTCTTCTTCTTTCCCAATACTCCTCCGGTGCCGCTTTGGATGGCCTGCGTGGTTGCTTTGAGCGCTGAGTAGCTCATAATTTTGTTAGACTTGAGACCCTCTTCTACCATACTTCCCATCTTTACGACTTCGTTGAAAGTTTTCCCCACAGCGGACACCAGATGGCCATAGTAGGTTGGCTCTAAAGCCTGAAGGAAATAATCCACCATCTCATTCTCTTTCATCGGAGGATCAACTCTTGCTGCTTGCTCTCTCCAACGGAAACCGTATTCTCTAAAGCTTTCTCCAGGCTTTTTCTCGATTTTGGTCAGTGACAGACGGTCCGGGACAATTTCGAGATTGTACTGAAAATGACATGCAAAAGCTTGAGCTAAGTCATCCCAGGTGTACCACCGAGCGTGATCTTGTCTTGTGTACCACTCTAACGCTGCTCTACTTAAGCTTTGACTAAAGTAGGCCATTAATATCTCATCTTTTCCCCCAGCTCCCCTCATCTTGCTGCAAAAACCTCTCAGGTGGGCCACCGGATCACCATGGCCATCATACAAGTCGAACTTGGGTAATTTGAATCCTGCTGGCAACTGGACGTCAGGAAACAAGCACAAGTCCTTGTAGGCCACACTTACTTGACCCCCGAGACCTTGCATATTTCTGAAGGACTGCTCTAAACTTTTGACCTTTCGCATCATCTCCTCTTGCTCCGGGTTTTTGGGAGGTTTCTCTTCTTCAGCTGAGAGATTAAAATGGGGAGCGTAAGAGCATGGTTCTAGGGGCTTGAAGGTGGGTTCGGGTGGGTAATAGTGGTTTTCCTGGGTTTGGAGCAGAGGTTCACTAGAGGATCTGTGTAATGCGGTGGGTGGAGGAGCCACGAATACAGGAGCAATTGGTGGTGATGGACATGGAATTTGCTTGGAGGGTGGTGGTGGTGGTGTCTGAGAGGTGGTTCCGTAATATTGCTGGTGAGTAGGGAGAGCAGGATATGAGTTCACTGTGGGAGGATCCTGGGGTTGAGCTGGTGGTGGGAGGTAATTGGGGTTGGCAGGATAGACCGGTGGTGGATGTCCCTTTGACCAGGCCTGGTACATTTCGGCCATCTGCTGCTTTAACTTATACATCTCCTCTCTCATTGTATTCACACCGGTATTCGAAAGCGGTAGAGCATTTAGCACATATAGCATGGAACATGTAGAAAAATCAGATAAAGCCAAATATAACAATTGTACTAAGCACGAATTCTTGAACCCTGAATCGAAATTCTGGGTTCGTATCCCCAGCAGAGTCGCCAGAGCTGTCACACCTCCTTTTTTACACACCTACCCCGAAGGATAATGTATAAGGGAGTTTTTCCATTTAAAATGACATTATTCGAAATGGGATTATTTATTTGATTTTTAGAGTCGCCACTTGGGATAAGATTGGCTTTTGGTGTCCCAAGTCACCGGTTTTAACTTGAATCCCAAATCGAGGAAAATTGTCGACTTCCCAATTGGAGTCTGCGAACCAGAAATTCTGAATAAGGAATTCTGTTGACCCGAGGGAAGGTGTTAGGCACCCCCGGATCCCGTGGTTCTAGCACGGTCGCTTAAATTATTATAATTGGCTACCAATCTGATTTTAATACATGTCATCTTATAGTGCAATTTTAAGATTATTTACCGCCTTTAGTTGATTTTTAGGAAATTGAACGTTGTTTAAGAATGTATTTTTGGATCACGTCACATGAAATGCACCCGGATCCTCGACATATTCTTATTCAACATTTTGAGATTTGGATTTGGGTTGCATGAAATGCACACCCGTATTTAGGAAGGTAAAATTATTAAAAGCGCGCCTAAAGCGGCTAACGAGTTATTATCTTTGCGAGAGGCCGTGAAATTCGTTAAACGGCACGCCCCGAATTCTAAGTATTTTAGTTAAGCATTCAATGAGGGCCCTGCAACTTATGCATTTTTGTTTGGCGAGGCTCATCTCACTTTTATTTAAAGGCCAGCCTAAAGCAAACTATGATTTTCTATTTGTTTTTTGTCTCTAAAAAGGGCCTAATTAATTTGCATTTATNATTTTTAGCGTTAAGCCAGGAGGAACTGTTTACCAATTTAGACTCAACTTAAGGAATCAGCATTCAATTCAAAATTCTGATAGTTGTTTAGGTTTGATTCACATGCTCTTAACATTATAGATTTGAAATGGAAATCTAAACTGAAAATCCTGACTAATTCCTGAGTTCATCTTCAAAAACAGCATGGTGTTAACATTACAATCTAGTAAATATATTCCTAAGCATTTGCTGAACACGTTGAAGCCAATATTATCGAACGATCACCTGAAGTTCAAACTACAACTATTCTAATAGTTTCAATTAAAGCTGTTTACAATTGGCATCACATTCATAAGGTCCATATAGTTTTGAAAACAGTCATTTATACAGTCCAGTTAAACAATAACAAGGCTGACAAATTGATTCCTAACAATTATACATATCCATTCCTATTTAATTACAAAACAGGAGATTCAATCTAACTACGAAAAGCAATAGGAATACAGTAGACTAATTGAGCATGAGAAGTTGTGCATGACTTGGATTCACTCTTAAATGGAGCTATACAATATGGAAGTAGCATTATTAGTACGAAATGGAGATATAACAAGAAAAGGATAGATTAGCAGCAGTAAATCAACAACCAGCAGTGATAACCAGCAGTAACACCACAATGATCAATTGAAAGCCAAAAATCGTATTGCTATGACCCAGGGATAAGGATACACGAACATCAATCAATAAGATGGCCCAAACAGCCTTGATTTAAGCTCAATCACTCCCGAAATTAAACTAGGAACCTCCAGGTGGTTTCAACAGTCAGATCTTAAGCTAAATGATGCCAAATCAGTTGCTAAACTTCGAAATTAATCTAGAAAATTCAATGTAATAGTGTTTTTTTTGGAGTTTTCTACTGGTTTTTCGTTTGTTTTTGGGTTTTTTGGCAGAAACTAAGATCTAAAGGAGGTTTTAGAACTGGATGACTTCAAATTTGAACCTCTTGAGATTTTTAAATTCAAATTTGAAATTCAGACTTGAAGAAGAGGATTTTTTGAAGGGAAATTAAGAGCTGGAGAGTTTTGGGGAATTTTCAGGGGTGTGTAACTTGTCCAGGAAGGCAGTAGAGACTGCCTTTATATAGGCAAGGCTAAGGGAAGTTTTCAGATTTTGCATTTACCCCCTTGCCCCCTCTTTTATTTTTAGTTTTTTACTAATTAGTCCATAAAGTTTTGACTTGTTTCTCAAGTTAAGCCCTAAACTACTGAAATTCTGACTAAAACCCTCCTTTAGAAGATTCTAGGAGGTTCTAGTTTAGTTACTACAATTATTCTTTCTCTTTGAAGTGTCCAAATTACCCCTTTAACAGCTGAAATTAACAAATCAACCAAGCTAACCCTAAAGACTAGCTAACCCTAGTTCCAACTAACCAAGGTTGGTTAATCAAGGTTAACCTAATCAGCTATATCCAAACCAATCTAACCTAAACCTTTGGATTATTTGAAAACAAACACTGACTAAAGGACAATTATTGATAAAATTGAAATGAATTAAACTAACAGAATTATTAATTCAACAAACCAAAATCAAACGGTACCTAAATAAGATCGATTAAAGAATATCAAGACTGATAAAAAACAGATGTGAAACAAAAATTAAACTAAAATCTAAAACTACCAACCCAGGATTGAACAAAATGAAACAAAATTAAACTACAAAACAATTATTGGAACAGAATGAAACGCATACAGCAACCAACATTAAGAATAAAAAATAGAAATAAACGAAAAGGCTACTGACTTAAAAGCTATATCAAATGTATTCAAACCAAAGACTAAACTAATTATCAAAATTGCCAAAACACAATCTGAATCAAAAATAAAAATCAAGATTAAAATAAGAAAAGGAAAATACCTAATTAAACTGTGAATCCGGCCAAGCCCTTGCAAAATTTGGACTGAAACTTGTCCTTAATCGTGTGTTTCCATGAGAAACACAAGATTAAGGACTATCACAGTCCAAAATAGAACGAACTCAGAAGTTTTGAAAATTAGGGTTTTGAGGTCCATTTTCGATCTGAATTTCGAGGAGATGTAGGAGGATTTGAACGAAGATGGCCATGGATTTGGAAAGAGGGCCTTGGGGAGAATATATGGTGTAAAATTGGGGTTGTTTGGTGGTGGCGCCGCCGCCCACGGCGGAGGTGGCGCCACTGTTTTTGATTATTCCAGGAGATGGGCTTTTATTCGAGGGAAAATATTTCGGGGGTTGAAAAGAGGAGGAGAAGGGGAGTTGATGGTGTAAATTTGGGGGTATTTGGAGGTTGGCCGCCGGCGGAGACGATTTCCGGCCGGCGGTGACGGTGGAGGGCGACGGCGAGGCAGAGGTACGAGGAAGGGGAGTATTGTCTCTAGGGTTTCTGATATTTTTAAGACAATTTTATTTAAAATCTAGGGTGATTATGGACCGTTGGATGAGAGCAAAGGGACATGCAAGATTGATTCTAACCAAAAATATCAAAATGACGTAGTATTGGCATGATACTACGTCGTTTGAATGGTATGGGGCAATGGAAATTGGACCGGGTGTTTGGGCTTGGCCGGGCAATGGGTTTGGAAGGGTTTTGGGCTGTGATTTTTGGCCCAAAACTGGGTGGTCTGATTTGTTCTTCTTTTTGTTTTGTTTTTCTTTTTTTTTTAATCTTGTATTTATTCTCTTTTTCTCTTTCTTTTATTTAAAATCAACTCATTTTCATTTCTTTTTGATTTTTGTTTTTGTTAAAAGCAAGAAACAATAAAAATTAAAATTAAAAATAACAAAGACTTGAATTAAACTAAAATCAAACTAATTAATTTTCCTAAAACTAACTAAATCCCAATTTAAAAGGAAAGCTAAACAAAAATGTAAAAATAACTTATTTTGTTATTTTCTCTTATTTTGTAACAAAAAATATTAAAATGAGGTTCTAAAATGCAAGTATGCTATTTTTTTGTATTTTTTATGAGTTGTATCAATTAGAAATGCACAGAAATGCGATAATCACAAAATCATACAATTAATTCCCTAAAATTCAAATAATAAAAGAAAAATCCTAATTTTAATGAAATTTATAGGAATATTTGAGCGAGGCAAAAATCACGTGCTCACATTTATAATAAAATTAACTTAAAATTTTATACAAAAATAATATATACGAAAATTTTAGTTTATAAAAATTATAGACCAAAATTAAAATATAGAATTAATATTATAAAGATATTACATAAAAAGTATAAGTAATTACAAAATTTATAATATATTAAATTAAAGGTGTTATAAATAAAAGATAATAATAAAATATTAATGAATAGAAATGGTGTTGATGAATAGTGCTGCATCAAATTTGGTGTACATTTTTCACACACCAAAATGGTATAAAAAATGGTATTGGGTTGGAGCACCAAAACACCAAATCTTACACCAAAATAGCGTTTGGCATAAAAAATGATGTTGGGTTGGAGATGGTCTTAATATGGGTAAGATCGACTAATGAGATGATACAGATGTTCATCGTTGAAAAAGAGCTCAAATCACTAGCTAAGGCCCTATACATTCAGAAATATGGGAAGCAAAGTTACAGAGAAAACTAAGACAATCTTGCGTGATTTAAAATTTTGAAAGTTGTAAAAATTATATAATTGAAGAGGGAGACAGGAGCATTGTGCTGGATGAGTTGGAGTACTTAGAGCGACATCGAGATTTTGGGTACTGTAGACGTATAAGAGTGGGGGAGGTTGAAGGGGCTGTGCACAGATGGGTAGGGGTAGAGCGACCGGTCTAGACGGGATCCTTGTGGAATTTTGGAAGAGCATGGATAAGGCGGGCTTGGAATGGATCTCTAGGCTGTTTAACATCATTTTTAGGACGAAGAAGATGCCTGAAGAATGGAGGTGGAGTACGTTCGTTCCGTCGTACAAGAAAGGGGATATCCAAAACTGCAACAACTATAAGGGTATCAAGTTTGCTGATCCATACGATGAAACTTTGGGAGAGGATGATAGAAGGGAGGATGAGGAGGAGCGTGTCCATTTCCAAGAACCAGTTTGGTTTCATGCTGGGACCGTTGGCTACTAAAGCCATTCACCTTGTGAGGAGATTAGTGGAGCGATATAGGGCGATGAAGAAGGACTTGCAAATGGTATTTATTGACCTAGAGAAAACTTATGACAAAGTCCCGAGAGAGGTTCTAGAGATATTTGGAGGCTAAGGGAGTGACTGTAGTGTATATTCGAGTGATCCAGGACATGTATGATGGAGTTAAGACACGGGTAAGGACAGCAAGAGGTGACTCTGAATGCTTTTCGATTGAGATGGGGTTGCATCAAGGATCAGAACATAGCCCATTTTTGTTTTCGTTGGCAATGGACGCATTGACGTGATACATTCAAGGGGAGGTGCCTTGGTACATGTTATTTGTAGATGACATAATTCTGATTGATGAGACGCGCGATGGTGTTAACGAGAGGCCGGATGTCTGGAGACATACCCTTGAGTCTAAAAGTTTCAAATTGAGCAGGACCAAGATAAAATACTTGGAGTGCAAGTTCAGCAGTGTACCTAGGAAGCGGACTGGGATGTGAAGCTTGGAGACGCAAGTCATTCCTAGGAGAGAAAGTTTTAAGTACCTTTGGTCTGTGATTCAGTGTGATGGGGAGATTGATGAGGAGATCACACATCGTATCGGAGCTGGGTGGATGATGTGGAGACTAGCTTCTGGTGTCTTGTGAGATAAGAATATGCCGTTGAGACTTAAAGGTAAGTTCTACAAGATAGTGGTTAGACCGACTATGTTGTATCGGGCATAGTGCTGGCCAGCTAAGAACTCCCATGTCTAGCAGATGAAAGTAGCTGAAATAAGGATGTTGAGATGGATGTGTGGGCACACAAGGATGGTTAGAACTAGGAATGAAGTTATTCGGGACAAGGTGGGAGTGGCCCCTGTGGAGAAAAAGATGCGAGAGGCGAGGCTGAAGGTGAGAGGTTGGCCTTGGAGGGTAAAAAGAAGGGTAAATGTAGGCCAAGAAAGTCTTGGGGAGAGGTGATCAGGCGGGACATGGTGTAGCTTAAGCTAATCGAGGACATGACCCTTTATAGGAGGGTGTGAAGGTCGAGAACTTGGGTAGAAGGTTAGTAGGTAGTGAGTGTTTCCCTTTGTTTTCCTTATTTCAATAGTATTAGTGTTAGTATGGTATCCCTTTTAACCTTAGTTTGCTATTTCCATATATCTTGTACTGTTATTATTTGCCATCAGTATCCCCTTTGTTTGCTATCACTATTTATCTTGCATTGTTATTACTTGCTATCAGTACTTTTTTCATTTTCTCCTTTGCTATCTTGGACTTAGTTTTCTAAATATCCTGTATTGCTGTTACTTGCTATCAGTGCTTCTTCCATCTTTTCTTTAGCCGAAGGTCTTCCAGAAATAGTCTCTCTGCCCTTTCAGGGTAGGGTAAGGTTGCGTACATCCTATCCTTCCCACACCCACTTGTGGGATATACCGGTTGGTTGGTTGGTTGTTGTTGTTGTTATAAAAATTATATAATAGTTATTGAGACACGTCCAGTTGAGTCCCACACAACCAAGAACTCTTCCAAGAGTTCTACATATAATGGTTAGGCTAGGATAGCTATCTGTTAGTATTCTGTATAATTACTCTACTGTAATCTCTATCTCAATCTCTAGCCGAGATGTCAATGTATATATATACACGAGGTTGTGTACACAAGATTGTCAAGGAAATAATATACCTCAGTGAGGTCCTTCGTATAAACTTTTCTGTGTATCTTTGCTTTCTAATAATAGTAATAGAGTTCAAGCATCTTAATCATTACAAAGCAAAAGATGTCATGGAAATTGAAACGAATCGAGTGGAGTAGTTATCCAAGCGTGTTGGAGCATTTGGAGAAAGTTTTGGTTTAGAAAGGATGAAATAAGGCTAAGAGTCCATTTGGATTGGCTTATTTTAAGCAACTATTAAGTAAAAAAAGCCTTTAAGCCATAAGTTAGGAATCCTAGCTTTTGGCTTGTTTTTGTCATTTTAGCTTAAAAATAAGTGCTTAAAAGTATTTTTTTTTACTCTATCCAAACACTACAAAATGGCTTAAAAGTTATTTTGGCTTAAAAACTGTTAAACTTGTATGTTCTCACATTGATGATATCCGCCATTGACGGATGAGCTGAGAGAGAGAGAGAGAGAGAGAGAGAGAGAGAGAGAGAGAGAGAGAGAGAGAGAGAGAGAAAGAGAAGAGAGAGAGAAGAGGAATATTCTAGAAGAGAGAAATAATTTCTGTATATCTCAAATGTGTCAAAGTATAGACTATATACAACATATCTAACTACTAGGTGAAAGTACAAAACTGCCCCTAACTAACCTAACTAACATTGACTACAAAATATAAATACAAATACAATGTAAGTCTTAATACCCCTCCTCAAGTTGGAGGTGAGGAGCTCACAGCCAACTTGCCAAGAATAACAGAATGTTTAATCCCTGCAAGAGCCTTGGTTAAAATATCAGCTAACTGTGTATTGGTGGATATGTGGTAGTGTAATAAGACCATCTTGAATCTTGTCCCTCACAAAGTGACAGTTTACCTCTATGTGTTTAGTCCTTTCATAAAAGACTGGATTTCTTGCAATGTGAACAACTACCATATTATCACAAAACACAGGAATAGGATCATGACAATCACCGCCAATTCCTCCATCAACCTTTGTACCGACACTAATTCTCATACCACTTTCCTTATTGACCTGTACTCTGCTTCAGCAGAGGAAAGTGACACTGTGCTCTGCTTCTTGGACTTCCAGCTAATGGGGCTATCACCAAGTAAGACAATGTAGCCACTAACCGACTTCCTTGAATCAGGGCAAGATGCTCAGTCTGAGTCACAATAAGCCCTTAGTCCATAATTGGGATCCTTGGACAGAAAAATTCCCAAAGTAGGGTCTTGTTTCAGGTACCTTAGGACATGCAAAGCATCCTTCAGATGTGGCTCCCTTAGGGCTTGCATAAACTGGCTCAGGTGTTGGACACTGTATGCTATATCCAATCTTGTGTTGGTGAGGAAATTGAGCTTTCCGACCAGCTTTCTGTAGTACATTGGATCTGAGAGTTAGGCTCCTTCTCCAGCCTTCAACTTGATTGTGGAATTAAGAGGAGATGACACAGTAGTGTAGCCTAAGCAGTCATACTCCTTTAACAAATCATTGGTGAACTTCCTTTGAGTCAACAGGACTCCATTATCTTGATACAGTATTTCCAGACCCAAAAAGTAATGTAATGTCCCTAAGTCTTTAATCCTGAATTGATTGTGCAGGAATGTCTTCAGTCTTTCTATCTCTTCTAAGTCATTTCCAGTCAGGATCACATCATCTACATAGACTGCTACAAACACCAGTGAAGATCCTTCCTTCTTATAAAAGAGTGAATAGTCACTAGTTAAGTGCTCAAAACCTTTTAAGCATAAAAATCTATCAATTTGTCATACCATTGTCTGCTAGCCCGTTTGAGCCCATATAAAGATATTCTAAGCCTACATACCAGCTTACTGTCATCTACCATCAAACCTGTGGAATCTCCATGTATACTTCTTCATGCAAGTCTCCATGGAGAAAAGCATTATTTACATCCAGTTGGTAAAGGCCCCACCCCCTTTTTACTGCAATGGTGACCAATGTCCTAACTGTAGTCATCTTCACCACTCGGGATAATGTCTCAGCATAGTTAATCCCTGCTTTTTGGGTGTAGCCTTTAGTCTGGCTTTGAATCTCTCTATACTCCTATCAGCCTTGTGCTTGACTTTGTACACCCACTTGCAACCTATAGTCTTTTTCCCTGTAGGTAAATGCACTAAATCCCAAGTATGGTTAGTGTGTAATGCTTGAAATTCCTGTGTCGTAGCTGCCTACCATGCAGGATTCACAGCTGCCTCCTCATAAGAGTTTGGCTCACAGTCATGTGAAATGTTCCTCAAGAGCTGCTGACTTTCATGATTAAAAGTATTGAATGCAACATGGTGCTTATTAGCAAATAATATGGTGAGTAAAGTTTGGTTGGTTTGAGAAGTGCTAGGCTGCAAATTTGGTTGATTAGCAAATGATCTGGAGAGTGAAGATTGGTTGATTTGGGAAGAGTTAGGCCGCAAATTTGGTATGGAGTAAATATATTCCTTAAGATTTTAGGGAGTTGTATGAGTCTAGAGGATCTTCTCAAATGTGGAAGATCTGATTGGTTAGTGAGGGTGGAATCATCATTCTATTGTTGTGTATGCCTTTTAGGTGAAGTAGTACCCTAACTTGTAGTGGTTGCGTTTTCAAGAGGTGAAGTTGTATGGGTAGGTGAACTGTTAGGTGAGTCAGTGGTGACAGAATCAAAAGGGCGTGCATTCCTATCAGATAGATGATTATTTCTCAAATTACAAGGATCGGGATCAATACATGTAGGAGTGAAATCTGAAAATGACCTAGAGAAGCTAGAAGATCTTGACTCAGAATTAGTGCAAAAGGAAATATGTTTTTATGAAACTAAACATCCCTGGAAACATGTATCCTCTTAGTGGCCAAGTCTAGGACCTTGTATCCCTTTGTCCCAAAGGGATATCTTATGAACACATGAGGTGTGGATCTTGGTTCAAACTTATCCTTATGACTTTTCAAGGTAGTGGGAAACACATGCAACCAAATCTCCTAAGATGTGAATAATGTGGTTTACTGTCATATAGAATTTCAAAAAGGCATTTGCTCTTAAGAGCTGTGGAAGGGAATCTGTTTATCAGATATGTGGTAGTGAGGATGCACTCCCCCCAATACTTCATGGGTAATTTGGACTGGTATAGTAAAGCCCTGGTTGTCTCAAGTAGGTATTTATGTGTCACGACCCGGATTTCGCACTCTCGGGAATCGTGAACACCTCACATGCCACGCCAGATAATGCCTCCAAATCTTCAATGCGTGAACTATGACTGCCAACTCCAAATCATGAACCGGATAGTTCTTCTCATGAATCTTCAACTGCCGCGAAGCATAGGCAATAGCCTTGCCATCCTGCATCAACACTGCACCAAGTCCAATACGAGATGCACCACAATAAACCGTATAAGGCCCGGAACCTGTGGGCAAAACCAACACCGGTGCCGTAGTCAGAGCTATCTTGAGCTTCTGAAAGCTCGCCTCGCACTCGTCCGACCATCTGAACTGGGCACCCTTCTGGGTCAACCTGGATACCCTCTGCTGACACAACAGGACCCAGGAATGCAACTGAACTCAACCAGAACTCACACTTCGAAAACTTGGCGTACAACTGACTATCCCCCAAAGTCTGAAGAACCACTCTAAGATGCTGCTCGTGCTCCTCTCGGCTGCGGGAATATATCAAAATATCATCATGAAGACTATCACGAACGAATCCAAATAAGGCCTGAACACTCAGCTCCTCAAATCCATAAGAGCTGCGGGGGCATTTGTCAACCCGAATGACATCACCAAGAACTCATAATGCCCGTACCGAGTGCGGAAAGCTGTCTTAGGGGCATCGGATGCCCTAATCCTCAACTGATAGTAGCCAGATCTCAAGTCAATCTTTGAAAATACCTTGGCACCCTGAAGCTGATCAAACCAATCATCAATCCTCGACAATGGATACTTATTCTTGATTGCAACCTTGTTCAATTTCCGGTAATCAATACACATTCTCATTGACCCATCCTTCTTTTTAACAAACAACACCGGCGCACCCCAAGGCGAAAAACTGGGCCTAATGAAACCCTTCTCAAGCAAGTCTTACAACTGCTTCTTTAACTCTTCCAACTCAGGCGGGGCCATACGATTTGGCGGGATAGAAATGGGCTGAGTGCCCGGAGCCAAATCAATGCAGAAATCAATATCCCTGTCGGGTGGCATACCCGGCAGGTCTAAAGGGAAAACATCAGGAAACTCACGAACAACGGGCACAGAATCAATAGAAGGGACCTCAGCACTAGAACCACGAACATATGCCAAATAGGCCAAGCACCCCTTCTCGACCATACGCCGAGCCTTCAAATACGAGATAACACTACGGGTAGAATGACTGGGAGTCCCTCTCCACTCTAAACGAGGCATACCTGGTAAAGCTAAGGTCACAGTCTTGGCGTGACAATCCAAGATAGCGTGGTAAGGTGATAACCCGTCCATCAGCAATATAACACCGAAATCATCCATGCCCAGAAGAAGCAAATCTACACGAGTCTTAAAACCTCCAATAACCACTATACATGAACAATGGACGCGATCCACCACAATAGAATCACCCACCAGCGTAGACACATAAATGGGGGCACTCAAGGAATCACTAGGCATGACCAGATATGGCGCAAAATAAAACCGAAGCTTCTCTACCACAAACCAGAACAATACCTGCACCTCCACCTCTAATACCTTTACCTCCACCTCTAGCATCTCTACCTCCACCTCTAATACTTCTACCTCCACCTCTAGCTAACTGAGCGGGCTGGACGAGTCCCTCAATGAACCTCCTCACTCTCTCTCACGGTGGGAAGTATGATAAGAGCATGACGAGCCAAGTCAATGAATCTGATCTCGTACTGAGTAACAGTCATAGAACCCTGCTGGGGACGCTCAAACTGCCTCCGATAGACCTCTCTCTGAGTGATGGGGAGAAACTTCTCCAGAAATAACTGCGTGAATTGTTCTCAAGTCGAAGCTGATGACCTAACTGGTATAGCCAATCAATAATCTCTCCAACAGGTCTTGGAATATCCAGACAAGCGAAAGGTAGCAAAATCGACCCCATTGGTCTCCACGATCTCCATGTTCCTGAGAACCTCATACAACTGTCTAGAAAATCCTGGGGATCCTCAGTAGATGTACCGCTGAATGTAGTAGTGAAGAGCTTGGTGAAACTTATCCAACCTCCACAAAGCCTCCGAAGACGTAGCTGATCTATCACTGGTCTGTGCTGCTGCTCAGCTGAAGAAGCGGTACATGACCTCGCCATTCGCGAAGGGACAAGAGTAGAGGTTTCAATTTAGCATTTGAGAAACAAAACCGCACGACAGGAAAGAACAAGTGTGATGTTTTCCTAACTCCGTAGCCTCTGGAGGATAAATACAGACGTCTCCGTACCGATCCCTCAGACTCTACTGAGCTTGTCCGTGAATTGTGAGACCTGTGTAACCTAGAGCTCTGATACCAACTTGTCACGACCCGGATTTCCCACCACCCTCGGGAGTCGTGTTGGCGCCTAATCGTAGAAGCTAGGCAAGCCACGATCTTAGATATCATTAACTCTTTCTGTTTTAATTCCTTTTTAACCAATTAAATTTACCGAAAATAAACAAATAAATTACAGTGGAATATGAAATTTAGCAGAAGTCTTAAGTAAAATATAAAACCAAAACATCCTGAAGACCAACACGTGCCTCTAACCAGAACCTGGTGTCACAATATCCACGGACTGTCTAGGATACTACAAATAAGTGTTTGAAAGAAAAGAACATAGTCTGTCTCGAGTACAAATGACAACAGAACATAAAAACTGAAAGAAGAGACACCGGGTCTGCGAACGCCAGCAGGGCTATCTCGGAGTCTACTGAAGGATAGCTCCCAATCTACTGCTGATAACCAAATGCCACTCTAGAACCTGGATCTATGCAAAAGAGCATGGAGTGTAGTATCAGCACAACCAAACCTATGTGCTGGTAAGTGCCTAGCCTAACCCCGGCGAAGTAGTGACGAGGCTAGGACCAGACTACCAAATAAACCTGTGTAGTTATATAATGTACATCGGAAAGTAAAGCAGGAATAAACAAGTAAGGATGGGAGGGGGAAACATGTTGCGGGGAGATAACAGTTGAAACAAAATCTCAAGAGAATTATCAGGAAACCAAAATTCAACTTCTAACAAGGATAAGGAAAACAAAGGCAGGTTTCACTCTCGGTTCACAACTCGTTGCAGGCGTGCAACCCGTTCCCATTTCATTAAATCTCGTGGTAGGCGTACCACCCGCTCCCATTTCATTAAGTCTCGTGGTAGGCGTACCACCCGCTCCCATTTCATTAAATCAACAGTTCTTCCAAATGAAATTTACTCTAACAAACGCAACAATTAATACGAATTCATAAGACAACAAGTACACAATAATTATGACTCACTGAGGAAGACAAGTAATGACAAGTAGCAATTAATTATGGACTTTAAGGAGCAAATAGGCAATTTAATATTCAGTATGCTAAATGTCAAGTAGCAATCAAGTCACATAAACATGTAGCAATTATAGCATAAATTCAAGGCATAATGTTGCGCAAGGATACCTCGAGCCAATAATAACAAGTAACACAATAAAGGAAAATGCCAACATAAAGAATCACAGTAATAGAGCAATAAGACAATTAATGCACTTGAACCAATAACAATAAGAAATCATAACAAACGACAATAAGTGCACGGCATCATCCTTCGTGCTTTAACACTCTCTCACCAAAACAATGCACGACATCACCCTTCGTGCTTTACGCTCTTCCTCACCCAAACAACAATCACAAGGCAAATAGGGTAAGGGAATCTATAACATCGAAATAAAATCAAGTAACAACAGAAAATCAGTAAATAAAAGTAAGGACCACATAACTTAATAATCAGCAAGAATCAGGAAAATCAAAGACAAGTGCACGGCATCACCCTTCGTGCTTTTACTCTCGTCCTCACCAAGCAATAATATAATGAAAACGTGCACGGCATCACCCTTCGTGCTTTTACTCTCTTTCCTCACCAAAGCAATTAGAATAATAAAATGTGCACGGCATCACCCTTCGTGCTTTTACTCTCTTTCCTCACATATAATCAATAGAATTGGCACGAATGGTACATCGTGCTGCACGGCATCACCCTTCGTGCTTTACACTCTTTCCTCACAATAGCAAACAATGCACGGCATCACCCTTCGTGCTTTTACACAATTCCTCACCCAAACAACAATCACAAACAAGGGCAAGGGAAATAAACAAGAACGTATAGGAATCCCGGCAAGGGAATAACGATTTAACAATTAAATCCCGGCAAGGGAGCAACAAATAAATAATTAAATCCCGACAAGGGAACAATTAAATAATTAAATCCCGGCAAGGGAACATTTCAATAACTCTTTCTCTATCTTTCACTTGTACTTCATGACTCACTTTACCACTTGAGCCAATGCTCCAAAGGGTACAATCATCTTATATACTTGCACAAATCATAATATAACTCGAGCCAATGCTCCAAAATGTTCAAGGGTCTCAATTCCTTCCACAAACTTTTCACAACAACTAGAAATCATCACCAAAGCATGAAGAGTACAACGAAATCATGAAAATCACAATATAAGACTCACGGTCATACTTGACACCAACGTATAGATACTCGTCACCATGCCTATACGTCGTACTCACAATTATCACATAGCAAATAGGACTCAACTCCTAATCCCTCAAGCTAAGGTTAGACCAAACACTTACCTCGATGCCTTGAACACAACTCAAACCTCCATTATAGCTTTATCCCTTGATTCCACCACCAATCCTCTCGAATCTAGTCACAATTTAATTAATTACATTAATAAACACTAAATGAATCAACCCCAATGCACAATTTAATTAATTACATTAATAAACACTAAATGAATCAACCCCAATGCATGAAAATAATTTTTCCAAAGTTTTTCCCAAAAAGTCAAAAATCGCCCCCGGGCCCACGTGGTCAAAACCCGAGGTTCGAACCAAAACCCGGTTACCCATTCCCCCACGAACTCAAATATATAATTTGTTTTAAAATCGGACCTCAAATCGAGGTCCAAATCCCCAATTTTTGGAAAACCTAGGTTCTACCCAAAACACCCAATTTCTCCCATGAAAATCTTTGATTTTAGGTTGAAATCATGTTAAAAGATGTTAATGATTGAAAGAAATGAGTAAAAACTAACTTACAGTTGATTTGGAAGAAGACTTGTTCTTGGAAAATCGCCTAAGTGTGTTTGGGTTTGAGAAAATATGAAAAATGAAGCTCAAAATCGTTTAAGCGTAAAAATTGCAGGTCTCTGATATGGGAAATGCGAACAGGGGTTCGCAATTGCGAACCCCGACCTCTCAAATGTGGGAAATACGAAACAGGGTTCGCATTTGCGAACCATTCAGAAATTCCCAGCTTTCACATTTGCGACAACGCATTTGCGATAGATGTATCACATTTGCGACCTCAGGCGGAAAAGGGAAGCTTCGCATTTGCGATCCCAGACGTCGCATTTGCGACGGGCCTTCGCATTTGCGAACAACTTTGTCGCATTTGCGACCAGGCCTGCCCAGGTCTCATCCTCGCATTTGCGAGCTCGCATTTGCGAGAGTGGCTTCGCAAATGCAAAGCCTGCAGATAAGAAATACCAGCTATTTTTCAAAGTTCAAAAATGCACCCGTGGCCTATCCAAAACTCACCCGAGCCCTCGGGGCTCCATACCAAATATACACACAACCTCAAAAACATCCTACGGACTTATTCGTGCGATCAAATCGCCAAATTAACTTCATAAACATCGAATTAAGCCTCAAAATCCAAGAATTCTTTCAAACTTCATAAAACATCAAAATTTTCAATTTAGGTCCGAATCACGTCAAACGACGTTCGTTTTCAACCAAATTTCGTAGGAATAACTTAAACCATATATAAGACCTGTACCGGGTGCTGGAACCAAAATACGGGCCCGATACCAACATGTTCAATTCAATTTTCATTTCAAATTTCCTTAAACAATTTAAGAAAATAATTTTACAAAAAAATTCATTTCTCGGGCTTGGGACCTCGAAATTCGATTCCGGGCATATGCCCAAGTCCCATATTTTCCTACGGACCCTCCGAGATCGTCAAATAATGGGTCCGGGTCTGTTTACCCAAAACGTTGACCAAGGTCAAAATTTATTCATTTTAACATCAAAACTTAGCATTTTTCACAGAATTTCATATTTAAGCTTTCCGGCTACGCGCCCGGACTGTGCATGCAAATCGAGGCGACTCTAAATGAGGTTTTCAAGGCCTCGGAGTCACAGAATTTAGTTAAAAACAGGTGACGACCCTTTCGTCACATTATGTGGTTTTGAACTGATTTTCTATCATAGAGATTAAGGCTTTGAGGATCTGGAGAGCATTACTTTTACAGCTCAACAAGTGAGTCCAGGTTGATCTACTGAAATCATCAACCAAGGTTAGGAAGTATTTATGATTGTCATGTGTGTTTATATGATAAGGACCTATAGATCCAAGTGTATTAGTTCAAAGATCTTAGTGGAAGTGGTAGTAATATGGGCAAATGGGTGTCTGGTTTGTCTAGCCATTGGGCAAAAGAAAGACTGTCTGGGAGAAAAATTGACAGGTATTGTGGAAATTACCCTTATTTTTACAAAAGGTACATGTCCTAGCCTATTGTGCCACAAATGATCAACAATATTTCCATGAGACATAATAGAAGACATTGAAATGGAGTTAACAGTACAAGAGTCTGTCTTATTGATTGAATGGAGCATATTTATAGCATTGGGTGGACATGATGATTTATCTACAAATACAGATGAATGAAGGGGATGACTCTCAGATATACTTGCAGTATTTACAGATGTAGGAAGACATGAACTAAAGTGCTTGAAAGGATCAAAGTTGAAAGCAAAAATGAAATTTACTTAGACTCATGACTGAGGCACACTGAGCAGAGGAAGTATAGGCCACTTCTTGCCTTACCAATCTCCAGAGGCCTCTTCATTGAAGGGGCCTGCATCAGACAAAGATATTTATTGAAGTTAACCATACAATTTAGATGCACAGTTAATGAATGAAGTGAGATGAGATTAAACTTGAAACTGGGTACATACAATACTCTAAACAAAGTGAGGCTAGGACCAAGAAATGCATCTCCTATTTCTGTCACCTTGACTCCATATCCATTAGGTAGGGTAGCTAAAAATGGGTACGGTAGTGTTTTGATGTTGGTTAGGAAGGATTTTCTATAAGTCATGTGGTTTGAGGCTTCACTATCTAGGATCCATAAGTCAGCAATAGATTTAGAACATTTACACATAGTTGTTTCTGTAATCTCTTTATAAGTAGAGCAAGCTATAATACCTGCAAAGTTGGAAACTCCACAAGCAATGTTGTTTGGATTTTCCCTTGTATTTCCAGCTTGGAAGGTCTCCAGCATGTTCAACAACTGTCCATATTGTTCCTTTGTCAGACTTGCCACACATTGGTTTGGATTCTTATTCTCTGGTCCTTCAACGCTTCCACCAAATGACTCTTCACAACCTCCGTGTACATTTGCAGCAGACCCTGTATTTCTGCCCTTAGTGAACTTGAAGTCTTGTGGAAATCCATGTATCCTATAACAAGTTTCTCTTGCGTGTTCTGGCTTCTTGCAATAATCACAAAAGAGTCTTGACTTATTGCGTGTGTGATTTCCATTTCCTCTGAATGAATTATTTCCTGTACCACGTCTTTGTGGAGCATAGTTGGTTTTGAATGTATTTTGACCGGGTCCATTGACATTGAATGATGCAGATTCCATGGCCAATTGGTTACTCGGCCTGACTTCTTTTGCTTCTCGTCTTAAATTAAAATGGAGAAGGCTTGTGCAATGCTAGGTAATGTATTCATCATTAAGATGCTACCCCTCACAACTGTATAAACTTCATTAAGTCCCATTAGGAACTGAATGAGTCTGTGATCCTGTTCAGCTTTGTGCATGTTTGCCTTGGCTCCACAAGTGCATTGACAACTACATTGTACGTGGGCATTTAAAGTGTTTAGTTCCTCCCAAAGCCTCTTCATTTTTGTATAGTACCCTGTATCTAGAGCACCTTGACTAAGGTCATTTATCTCCTTTTGAAGCTGATAGAGTTTTGCCCCGTTGGTTTGATCGTATCGATCCTCCAATTCCTGCCATAACTCCTTGGCATCATTGGCGTATTGCAAACTATCTGCCAAGTCGATTGAGAGTGAGTAAGGATCCAAGACGTCACCATGTCATCGCATCGAGCCCACTGGTCAAAGTACGCATCATCGGAGCCTGGCTTCTTACATTTTTTGGTGATGAATCCGACTTTTTTCTTTACAGAAAGTGCTCTGAGAATGCATCTCCTCCATGATCTATAGCCCGTTCCATCGAAAACTACCGGTACCAGCACTTTTTCAGCACTCTTAGACGGGTGCATGTAGAGTGGACTAGTTGTGTCAAAACTAGGGTTAGTTGTATCTGAAGTATCCTTGTCTCCGGCCATGATTCAACTCAAATTAATGAGTAATAATGATCAATTGTGAAGAGAATGAGCGAAAAACTCTCGATTAACCTGTGAATCTGAAAAACCCTAAATCTCGATTCGGGATTTCAGATTGAGAACGAAAGAGAAACTCCAATTAACAACGAGATGAGGAAGACGAGATAGACGATCTCACGACTAGAGCGTAGGCTCTGATACCATGTTAAACTCGTATGTTCTCACATTGATGATATCCGCCATTGACGGATGAGCTGAGAGAGAGAGAGAGAGGAGAGAAGAGGAATATTCTAGAAGAGAGAAATGATTTTTGTATATCTCAAATGTGTCAATGTACATACTATATACAACATATCTAACTACTAGGTGAAGTACAAAATTGCCCCTAACTAACCTAACTAACATTGACTACAAAATATAAATACAAATACAATGTACTCCCTCCGGTCCAAAATAAGTAATTTTTTTTGGATATTTTTACACAGATTAAGAAATTCATCTTTTAGCATTAATTAACAATGAAATTGACCATATTAACCTTTACTATCTCACATAAACACTCCTAACACATACTCCAACACTATTTACTCCAAGGACAATGTAGGGAAAAAATAATTAATTCATTCTTGAAATCTGAAAAAATCACTTATTTTGGACCACAAAAAAAAGACCAAAAAATCACTTATTTTGGACCGGAGGGAATAAGTCTCAATAAAAACACTTAAAATAAGCCAATCCAAACGGGCTCTAAACTGCAAAAGTTGATCTTCACTAATCTTGATGTTAAAATTATATGCCAGCTTCCTCTGTGTTTGGGCAGGATCAAATTTTTATTTTACAATTTTTTTCACTTAATTTAAGAACCTCTAAACATATGAGTACCATTGCTCTGAGTATTTTTCTTTTATCATTATATGTAGAATAATTTTGTCCTGCTCCAAATAAATTGCCTCCACTAATCTGTTGCCACTGTCCTACAAGGGTAAATCTTGAAGCACAAAAGGTGAAATTCTTCCACTAGTTCTTTTTCACTGTTTAGTATTTACCCAAATGAAAATATAGGAATCAAACACTCGATGGCAATGATTAACAAATGGTAGTTTGGAAGTTTTGCACAAATGTAAAATGGGGTGGAAATGGTGCGGAAGTGGAATACGGGATTTGGTTTTGTGTTTGGGCAGTTGTGCGTTACAACTAAGACACTATTAATTTGACCATTCATTCAATGCATAAAGAATTTGGCAGTTCCAACACTCTGAAGACAGCAGCAGCATTATAGACGGATTCAAGTCAAAGCACTAACTCCGGTATATTTTAAATGCTATTTAAGGTTTTGACATACCATTAAAAAAATTACTTTTATAACGCTGGTTCTAAGGTTTATTTGACTGAATTACTCTTTAAATCTCCTCAAATTTTCCTTTATTTCTATTCTTACTGTTCAAATCATTTATTGGAGTATTGATAGATATGAAAAGAATAATTACTGTGGTTTTCTAAAACAACACTTATTTTAGACCAAATTTAAACTAAAACGATATTTAAGATGGACGGAAGTAGTATTACTTATATAGATATCAAGACTTCCACTGTTTCTTTGTGATGACTAATGATGAGTACTATTTAATCATATACATTATTATTCGAGCAGAAGATATCGAATGGGTTGGATCTTACTACTGATACAGTATATCTGTCATTGCGCACATTGGGACAAAGCACAAGCAGATTGACTAAACAATTGGTATTCCTATTTCTTTAGCCTCTATATATGCCTCTAGCTTGGAAAGAGGAGCACTATCCTGATACCAAGATGATTTTTTGTTTAATTATGCTCCCTCCGGTCCAAAATAAGTGATTTTTTGGCCTTTTTCTTGTGGTCCAAAATAAGTGATTTTTCCAGATTTCAAGAATGAATGAATTATTTTTTACCTACATTGTCCTTGTAGTAAATAGTGTTGGAATATGTGTTAGGAGTGTTTATGTGAGATAGTAAAGGTTAATATGGTCAATTCCATTGCTAATTAATGCTAAAAGGTGGATTTCTTAATCTGTATGAAAACATCCAAAAAATCATTTATTTTGGACCGGAGGGAGTATGATATCCGAAATGTATTGGCCTGATTGATTTAAATTAACGTCGTGTATAACTTATTAATTACGGGAAACACTCTCTCAAAGATTTTTCCATTCTAGAATCCGAATTCGAAACTTTTGCACGCAACTCTTGTGGTGATACCATGATGGTTTTGTATTTGTCAATAATGGAGTCGATATACAACTGGTCCTCTGTAACGATCCGGTCGGTCGTTTCGAGAGTATTAGTCCTGATCCCCTATTTATTGCTTCCTCTATATCATTTTATGCTTATGTGACATGCCGGGAGGATTTGTTTTTGGTTTTGGAGTGAAATTGGGACACTTAGTCTCTAAAATGGAAGCTTAAGTTCTAGGAATTTGACCGTAGTTGAAATTGTATGAAGACGACTCCGGAATGGAGTTTCATCGGTTCCGTTAGCTCCGTTGGATGACTTTGGACTTAGGAGAGCGTCCGGATTGTGATTTGGAAGTCCGTAGCTGAATTAGGCTTGAAATGACGAAAATTGAATTTTTGGAAAGTTTGACCGGGAGTGGACTTTTTGATATCGGGGTCGGATTCCTATTCCGGAAGTTGGAGTAGGTCCATAATGTCAAATATGACTTGTGTGCAAAATTTGGGGTTAATCGGACGTGATTTGATAGGTTTCGGCATCCGTTGTATAAGTTTGAAGTTTCAAAGTTCATTAAGCTTGAATTGGGGTGCGATTCGTATTTTTAGCGTTGTTTGATGTGATTTGAAGGCTCGACTAAGTTCGTATGATGTTTTTGGACTTGTTGATATGTTTGGTTGAGGTCCTAGGGGCCTCGGGTGGATTCCAGATGGTTAATGGACTAGAATTGGACTTGTTGGAATTACAGAAATCATTGATGTTCTGTTGTTGTTTTCCTTCATCGCGTTCGCGAGAGAGGTCTCGCGTTCGCGTAAGGTATCTGGGAGGCCAGCGGACTTTTGTTCTTCGCATTCGCGATGTAGGTCCCGCGTTCGCGAAGCTCTGAGGTATTAGGTCTACGCGTTCGCGATAGGGACCTCGTGTTCGCGTAGAGAAGTTGGTCCGTTGGGTGATTAGGCATTTAGCATACGCGAACGCGTAGGTATGCACGCGTTCGCGAAGGGTCCGAGGAAGGAACTTCCGCGTTCGCGAGTGGGCCCTCGCGTTCGCGAAGAGGTTTTTGGACTGAAGCAATTTTTATGCTTCGCGAATGCGAGGAGGTTTCCTCATTCGAGAAGAAGGAAATGCCTGGGCAGCAGACTAAATTTCAAAATCGAGGGTTTTATCCCATTTTCATTTTGGGACCTAGATAGCTCGGATTGAGGCGAGAATTCAAGGATTTTTCAGAGAAAACAATTTGGTTATTATACTTAACTCATTTTTGGATATATCCCACTAATCTATCGTTAATTTCACCATTTAATTAAAGTTTTGGGTTGGAAAAAAGTGAAAAAGTTCTTCAACTGAATTTTGGGATTTTGATTGAGATTTTTGTATCGGATTTGAGTAATTTTGGTATGGGTGGATCGTGGTTGAATGGGTGTTCATATTTTATGACTTTTACCCGATTTCGAGACGTGGGCTCGGGTCGACTTTTTGGGGCGAATTTCTAATTTCCTGTTAAAGTCTTGATTTCATTAATTAGATTAGTTTCTTATAGTTACATTTATGGTATGTAATTGCTTTTGGCTAGATTTAGGCCATTCGGAGTCAGAAAGTCGTGGAAAGGGCATTCTTATTGACTGATCGAGCTTGGTTTGAGGTAAGTGGCTTGCCTAACATTGTGTGGAGAAAATCCCCTTAGGATTTGATACTGTTGTGACACTTGTATGATATGTGAGTGCAGTGTACGCGAGGTGACGAGTGCGTACACGGGCTAATTGTTGTAAAATCCAGTTTTATATTGAAAAATAACATGTTATATCTTAAATGAGTTATCCCATCATGTGTAGTTATTTTGTTTAGCTTAATATCGCATGTCTACATATTTTAAATGCTTATTTGCAATCTGTGCAGCATGCTTAGTTGATTTTCCTGCTTTTCCCTTGACTTGTATTTTGTCTTAAGCTGTAGGATTTTTTGCTGTTAACTGTTGTTGCTATTGATTTCGGGCTGTGTGTTTACTTTTGGGACTACGAGGCGGTACCTCGGGAGATCCTCCGCTACATATTTATTTTTGGGACTACGAGGCAGTACCTCGAGAGATCCCCGTTGCATATTTACTTTTGGGACTACGAGGCAGTACGTCGGGAGATCCCCCGCTGCATATTTACTTTTGGGACTACAAGACGGTATCTCGGGAGCGCCCCGGTCGTTTACCCTGTGTGTTGTGTTGTTACTTTCATTGAAATTCTCCTTGTTAGATTCTCAATCTTTTCATATTATTATACCTTTGTCTTAATCATTTTATACCGGTAGGGCCCTGACCGGACCTCGTCACTACTCTACCGAGGTTAGGCTTGGCACTTACAGACTTACTAGGTACCGTTGTGGTGTATATTGGAAGTTAGACGAATTAGAAGTTGGAATAGAAGTTAGTTGTAAATAGGACTCAACTGTAATTAATAGGAGTTAGGGGGTCTCTTATTATTTTTAGTTTTTTACAATTAGTTGTATATAACTACTTCAGTTCATACAAGAAAGGCGGTTGGAAATTTCCCAAATTCTTTCTTCTTCTTCCTCACGAGTTCTGTGCTCTCCAATGACGTTTTCTAACATGGTATCAGAGCGGGGAGATCGATCCGTGAGATTGTGGACTTTCTCCAACCACTTAATAGCTTGACTGTATTCATCTTCTTCTTCGTTTCTAAATCGATTTCTAGTCTTCGATTTTTTTTTTTGCATGAACATCAATGGCACCAGAAAAAGCAACAGAAGCACCAGTGAAAATCGATCACACTCATCCACTCTTCCTCCAACCTTCAGACACGCCTGGATTGGTTCTAATCCCAATTCAGCTCACAAGATCGGAGAATTATGGATTATGGAGCAGATCGATGCGCCTTGCTCTCAAGGCCAAGCGGAAGCTAGGGTTTGTAACAGGAGCGTGTACGAAAGAGGCATTCGAGAAGAATCTCCATGAGGAATGGGAGACTTGCAATGCAATAGTGCACAACTGGATTATGAACTCTGTTTCGAAAGATCTACTTAGTGGAATCATCTATGCATCAGATGCTCATGCTGTTTGGGAAGATCTACAGGAGTGATTTAATAAAGTAAATCGAGTTCGAATTTTTCAACTACACAGATCGATCTCGAGGCTTTCTCATGGAGCTGATTCTGTGGCTGTATATTTCACAAAATTGTAGGAGCTATGGGCGGAGTATGATGTTTTAGTGCCATATCCGGACTGTGGTTGTCCAAAGTCCAAAGAGCACATGACTCTTTTACAGCAACAAAGACTTATGCAGTTCCTAGATGGACTGAATGATACATATGACCAAGCTCGTAGACAGATTTTGATGAAAACAACTGAACCCACACTTAATCAGGCGTATCCACTCATAACACAAGATGAGAGTCAACAATGTACAGGAGAAGGAGTTCTAGGACACAAGTCAGATCCCTTATCCTTGAAAGCTAGCAGAGGTCAAGGATTTCGTGGAAGGAAACAATTTATGTAGTGTGAGCATTGTCATATGAGAGGACACACAAAGGAAAACTGTTATAAGATAGTAGGGTACCCTGAAGATTTCAGAAGGAGGAAGACATTTCCTTCTAAGGGAGTTCTAACAACTGCAAATCATGTGGAAGGTGCTGTAAACCATGGAGAAGGAAATGTGGCTCAGAGTTCACAATGAACATAAGGCACATCACAAACTAGAGGTGGAGATCATTTTTTTACAGAAGCACAATATCAGCAGATTCTAGGTCTGTTGAGAGATTCACTACTAGCTGACGTGAAGGCACAAAGTCAGGCAACAGCTGCAGGTATACCTACTGTACTATCCTCTAGTGTGCATATCCCAAACAAAAGGAATGATGATTGGATTGTAGACTCAGGAGCAACACATCATATTTCATCTACCTTAGATCTAATGAGTGATATAAGAAGAATAGATGACAACATACAAGATAAAGTGACTTTGCCAAATGGTGTCACTACAAAAATTGAACATGTGGGGAGTTCCTTTTTGTCAGATGTTGATAAGCTAGAGAATGTACTGCATGTCCCTGATTTTAAGTTTAATCTAATGTCAGTATCCAAGCTGACTAAAGATCTAAAGTGTGCTGCCACATTTTTGCCCACACTGTGTGTCTTTCAGGACCATTACAATGGCAGGGTGAAGGCGATTAGTAAAGAGAATGAAGGTTTATACATACTGAAAGGAAGAGGAGTCAGATTTTTGGCAGCAAATGTGAATGTAGGAGGTTCAAGTGCTGAAACAGCTTACTTGTGGCATGAGAGATTGGGTCATGCTTCTATTCCTGCAATGCAACATGTTCCTTTTTTGCATAATAAAGTAGATGACAGTATGCAGAATAAATGTACTGTTTGCCCTCTAGCTAAACAGTCTAGGTTGAGCTTTCCTAACAGTGAGAAAAGGAGTGCTAGAGTGTTTGATTTAGTCCGCATGGATGTATGGGGACCATATAAGAAAAGTACTTATGATAGAAAACATTATTTTCTTACAGTTGTGGATGATTTCTCTAGAGCTACTTGGATTTTCTTGATGCAGTTTAAAAGTGAAACTATTGTTTTTCTAAAGCAGTTTATTTCCATGGTCAAAACACAATTTGATACTTGTGTCAAGATTGTGAGATCAGACAATGGTAAGGAGTTTTTCAATACACAGTGGAATGAATACTTGCTGTCTCAGGGAATCATTCATCTAAGTAGTTGTGTATATACACCCCAGCAGAATGGAATAGCTGAAAAGAAGCATAGACATATACTGAATACTGCCAGGGCACTGAAGTTTCAAAGTCATGTTCTAGATATGTTTTGGGGGGAATGTGTACAAACTGCTGTATACTTGATCAATAGATTACCTACCAGGATACTAGATGGTAAAAGCCCTTATGGAATGTTGTATGGTAGGGAGCCCTCAATAGCACTCTTAAGGGTCTTTGGGTGTTTATGCTATGCCACAAATCTGACCCTAGATGATAAATTTGGTACAAGGGCCAGGCATGCAGTTCATATGGGATATTCAACTACACAAAAGGGATATAAGTTGTATGATTTGAACACTAGAACCTTTTTTATTAGCAAGGATGTGTCCTTTAGGGAAAATGAGTTTCCATTCATGAAAATGACACAACACTCATTTATAACTAATAATTTTAGTTCTAGTTTCTTGGAAACACTTCATATGCAGGGGCAACCAGATGAACTACCAGCAGGGCCACTTCAGGTTTCATCACCTGCTGCAGACATAAGTACCAGTTCAATAGAATTTGGGAGCCTTAGAGTGAATTCTGAAACATCAACAACAGAAGATCTAGAAGGAACATCAATGTCAAGTGAAAATCAAGATGTTGCTGTACAGGAGAGTGTTGAAGATACAGCTGCTGATTCACTTACTCAAAATGGTGTCAATGAGGATGTTCAACTCACTAATGCACCAGCTCCAACTAGACAATCTCTGAGGGCAAGAAATCCACCTATATGGCAAAGAGACTATGTGCTGCAGATGCAGAAGCCTTCAAAATGCAATTACCAAATCTCAAACTTCCTATCATATGAAAGGATGTCCTCAAAGTATAAAAACTATGTTTCAGCTTTCTCAGTTTTGAGGGAGCCTTGTAACTTTAGGGAAGCAGTGGAAGATGAGAGATGGATCACAACAATGAAGCAAGAGATACAAGCACTTGAAGATAATAAGACCTGGGAAGTAGTTGACTTGCCACCAGGTAAAACTCCCATTGGATCCAAATGGGTGTACAAAATAAAATACCAAGCAAATGGAGAAGTTGAGAGGTTCAAGGCACGATTAGTGGCAAAAGGATACAATCAACAAGAGGGGTTGGACTATCATGAGACATTTTCACCAGTTGCAAAGATGGTAACTGTTAGGTCTGTGATAGCTCTTGCAGCTGCAAAGGATTGGTCCTTATACCAAATGGATGTCTTTAATGCCTTTCTTCAAGGAGATTTATTTGAAGAAGTCTATATGGACTTACCACAGGGCTTTCAAAGGCAGGGGGAGCAGAAGGTATGCAAGCTAAATAAGTCCCTATATGGGCTCAAGCAAGCATCTAGACAGTGGAACTTGAAACTCATAGAAGCACTGGTGGGATCAGGTTTTACACAGAGCACTCATGACTATTCTATGTTCACTAAGAGATCTGGGAAGGATATTGTCATCATCCTTATCTATGTTGATGACTTGCTGTTGATCGGAAGCAACAAGGATCTAATTGATGAAGCTAAAGCAGTTCTGCTTCAACAATTCAAACTCAAGGACCTTGGAGAACTGAGGTATTTCTTAGGGATTGAAGTGTTGAGATCTAATCATGGATATTGCTTAACCAGAGGAAATACAGTTTAGACCTGATTTCTGAAGTGGGATTGAGTGGTGCAAAGCCAGCTTTAACACCACTTGAAATCAATCAGAAGCTTACAAGTGTGGAATATGACAAGGCTATTGGAATACAGGATGAAGATCCCTTGGCAGATGCAAGCAAGTATCAGAAACTGATAGGTAAATTGCTTTACCTGACAGTTACTCGACCAGATATTAGCTATGCAGTTCAAACCTTAAGTCAATTTATGCAGCTACCTAAAAGGTCACACATGGAGGCAGCCTTAAGAGTAGTAAGATATCTGAAGGGTACACCAGGAATGGGAGTCGTATTGAAAAGAGGGAATGTAGATACACTAACAGCCTTCTGTGATTCTGACTAGGCAGCATGCCCAATGACACGAAGGTCTGTTAGTGGATATGCTGTCAAGCTTGGTGATTCATTGATTTCATGGAGATCTAAGAAACAACACACTGTTTCACGAAGCAGTGCTGAAGTAGAATATCGTAGCATGGCATCAGCAGTCTCAGAAATAGTGTGGTTATTGGGACTTTTCTCAGAGTTGGGAGTGCAGGTTCTTAAACCTGTCACACTGTTCTATGACAACAAAGCAGCAATACAAATAGCTGCAAATCCTATCTTTCATGAGCGTACAAAACACATCGAGATAGATTGTCATTTTGTTCGTGAACGTATCAAGGATGGCACCTTGGCTACACAATATGTCTCTACAAAAGAGCAACAAGCAGATCTCTTCACCAAAGGGCTTACATCTGTGCAGCATAATTTTCTACTCAGCAAGCTAGGAGTGTTAAACATCCTCCACCCTCCAGCTTGAGGGGGAGTATTGGAAGTTAGAAGAATTAGAAGCTGGAATAGAAGTTAGTTGTAAATAGGACTCAACTGTAATTAATAGGAGTTAGGGGGTCTCTTATTATTTTTAGTTTTTTACAATTAGTTGTATATAACTACTTCAGTTAATACAAGAAAGGCGGTTGGAAATTTCCCAAATTCTTTCTTCTTCTTCCTCACGAGTTCTGTGCTCTCCAATGGCGTTTTCTAACAGTGTACTCATGTTACTCTTCTGCACATATTTTGTGTGCAGATCCAAGTACCTCTTACTAGCCTCGCTATTAGCTGAGAGTACTTGCTGCTGCTTCGGAGACTTCAAGGTATATCTGCCAGCGTCCGCAGACCTTGGAGTCCCCTCTATTCCCTCCTATGTTGTTTTCTTTAACTATTTTTCTTAGACTCTGATGTATAGAGACAGTTAGAACAAATTCTTAGAGCTTGTGACTACCGGGTTTTGGGAATATTGTTATACTCGAGTTGTTGGCTACTTGTACATGCCCAGCGGCATTTTTCAGCTATATAGTTATCTGTTGAAGTTTAGTTGTTAATTCTGTTATTATTGCATTTATTCCACAAATTGTTAGGCTTACCTAGTCGTAAAGATTAAATGCCGTCACGACATCTTACGGAGGGAGATTTCGGTCGTGACACCCTCGAAGTGATTAGTTTGATGGTTCATACCGCATGTCGAAGCCCTTTCTTGATCCTAGATTTGACTATATCATATTTTGTCCTTAAGGTCTTTATTGAGGGATTATCTCACTGTTTATAGGATCCAACACCTTGTTGAATTAATTGGCGCAATTCAAGATTAATCCCTTACATGCATCATAGAGCTGGTGCATTGGACAAATTTTTTGGTGATTATTAGGCGATTTTGTAGCCAATTCTATAAAGAAATTTGTTCTCCCCCTTTTGATATATGGAGAAATTTTTGGTGATTATTAGGCGGTTTTGCAGCCATGAGATTTATATCGAGCTAAGTAGGACAAAGTTTTTTCAGAATTGAACCTTCAACTTCCAAAAAGAACAAAACAAAAACTTAAGTCAAACGTGGCATGACAAAGTGGTCAACTATTTCCGATAAGCCCAATATAACATGTATGAGAACGCCTAGTGCTTGCCTCAGCACACAAAGCATATCGACTACTGGGATCTATCAGCAGCTATTTTCTATATAAATAGAGACACCTATTGGCTCATTCTTCAATAGGTATGCGGTTAGAATCTATTGATGCTTTCGGTTACTAAACTTTCGCCATCTAAGGTGCAGTATTCGGGCTGCTTCGCTTAGCTGCACGAAAACATATTTCGAGAATTTTGGGGTCAACCTTGGCAACTCCACGTGACTTGTTTGACGAACGTCTTCAACAATCTAACTAAAGAATCAATAAGTTATAGCAGCACCTGTGACTGAAAAAGTAGCTTCCGAAATAGATAGGGTTCAATATGCGCCTTTGGATCTACACAGGAAATTCCCATCTTAAACTGTGGACCAAAGAGAAGCTTCTGAAATAGCATTCAACCCTGAGTTTGCACTTTGTATTACTCCGGCCAGACGTCAGTCAAAGCCAGAATTAATGTATAAATCTTGCTAAATTTAGGCCATTTAGCAATTAGCAAGATTTATACTCAATTCCTCCACCCTTCCTCTAGAATTAATGTAGATTTTTATAATAGTTCAAAATAAATTTTAGAAGTAAAAAGGAGGATCAATTAGTGCCCGTTGGGTGCATTTGTCTTTATAGTATTAACAAGATAGGAATGTGCGTACACACACTATTCTTATCAAACTCCACTTGTGAAATTATACACTAGCTATTTTGTATTTTAGGTGAAAACTTATTTGATTAGGAGTTGCTAAGCAACAAGGGAGGAGGAATAGATCTAAACTTGATTACTGAATAAAATAATCGTTAATTTAATTGAAGTATAAGATTGATTTGAGGATGGTATTCTAAGATTTCATCTTAAAAGAAACATTCTCATGATAGATTTGGTGCAACAATAGTAATAAGCCTCATCACCAATTTTCAGTAACCAAGAGATTGTTGGATTTTGTTGTTTAATAACAAAAGAAGTATGAATGGAAAATGGTGGGAAAAGAAATAGAGGGAAGTGAAATTTTGAATGAGTTCACTAATGCACTTTGTCCCTCATTGGTAGAAGGAAAGAAAATCTTTGTGTATATAAAGAGAAGCTCATCTTTTAGCTCTTAAAAGAGCTAAGAAGAAGGCAAGCCTCGCGCTGTTTTCGGCTACGGATTTGTCTAAGATTGATTGATTGATCTTTTTGGACTCTTTTCAAATATTTAATTAATTAAATTAAATTAATTAAAGAAAATTCAATCCGGAATAACCCATGACCCACGACCCGGTCCGGTCCGGCCTGTTCTTCTTTTCCGGATTATTTTAAATCCGTTTTTACATTTTCCGCAATATTTTTAACAGCTATGGCTGTTCTGAAAGGTTGCAAACCTTTTCAGAAACAGTACCAAATTGGCTATAAATATTCCTTCAAATCCCAAAATATTTACTTATGAAATTTTCTGATAATCTTCTTCTTCTTCTGCACAAAAATTCCAGTGTGTTTTACAGCCTTCGAGTGGTTCGCTGTTCATCGGCGTTTTTGGTACCAACACTCCGGTGAGTTAAATCGTTCTATCCCGGGAGGATATATTCCAGAACCTCGGGTACTTGAGGGGGATAATTTCCTTAAGGACACACTGTGTATTCAGTGGGCTCGATCTGTTCCTATACCATTTTCGAAATTTATTTTGAAGTTCAAATACTGTTTTTTCAGAATTTATTTCTACTAACTTTCTGTTTTTGTTTTCAGAAAAATTATTGTTTTTATTTATTTATAGCAATACAGATTAATGACAATCTTAAGAAAATTACACTTTGTTTTCTGTGTTCATATTAATATTTGTTGGAGACTAAACATTAAGAGAAAGAAGTAAATGGCAGAGAAGATCTTGGCACAGTAAATTTACGTTATTGCTGATGAAGCCGAATATTCCATTTTTTGAAGGAGAAATGGGATCATGACTAGAAGAAATGGCAAATTGAAGCATTGTAGTGTCTATGCAAGTTTTGCACCACTGAAACGTGTGATGCCGACATGTCGTTCTGCAAAAGAGAGTTAAATTGATACGTCTCAAAAATTGCATCTTCTTTTGGAATTATAATTATAATTATAGTAACCAGATTCCATATAGAGTCAATATACTAAAGTGTTGCAAACAACTGGTGACAACATGGCCTCCTTTCAATTACCTGGTGGCAAGTGGTACATTGCGCATTCGGATAAAAGAAATTTTATGACGAGGTTGCATCTTCTATTGAATTTGTATTAATAAATGCAGATGCTTGGTCATGTTGTGTTTCACCAAACTCTATTGTGCAACGTTTGACATCGACGGGAGGATACGGATTTTATTAACAAACTCACTAATTGTGAGAGCAAGAAAGGAACGAGCAATTCCTTCTTTAATCCATTGTTTTCGAATCGGTGCTTTCTTCTTGGAATATGAAAGGTATAATGAAAGGTATGCTGTTGGCAAAGGAAACAGAGAATCCAACAATTCTCTTTGAGACAATTCCAACAATAAGACAATGTCAACTACGGGTAACGATTCAAACCGGGTTATAATTTCTTCACTTGATCATTTTTTAATTGGTTTTCTATCCTTTGTGATTTATGAATTTAGTTTCTATAAATATAAGGATAGATGTTTATTATGTGATGATATCATATTGTTGGACTTTAAGTTATTGGGCTTTAAAGTAGAAGAAGTGTGAATTGGAAATGGAGGGAAATAAAATGGAGGGAAATTGAAAATTTGAAGAAGTGAATTTTTGTCTTGCACTTTGTCCCTCATTGGTGAGGGTCAACCACATTTGTGTGCTTATATATAGAATCACTTCTTAAAGCTCATAAAAGGAGTTGAAGAGAATGAACCCTCGCGCCGTCGTTATCGCTCGCTCGGCTCGGCTTCAGCTTCGGCTATCCTGATTTTGTGTTTTAACACAGTAACGCTCACAAGCTTAAGGAATATTAAACTAACGTTTCTGTGTTGAAACATATATTAAACTGTTATTCATATTTTGTATACTGTTTTGGAGACTAAAGCCTTCGTGCTTTCTACTCCAATAATTGTTCTGTCCGGTTTAAAGTATATAAAAACTTTACCGGAATAATAAACGTACGAGTTTGAAGTATATAAAAACTTCACCATTGTTACGTGTTGTATGTTTGGTTTGGTATTCAGTTTGAAGATATCAAAACTTCACTGATTTAACAAAGTTCTGTTGTGTTTCCAACTCTACAGAAAAGATGACGAACGAAAACCAAACTAATGGAAATATTGTGGGAACGGGAGCTACTGTTACGAGTGCTGCTGCCTCGTCAAGCCGTTCTACTCCTCCTCATGCTATGGCACCGGCAGAAAAACCCGGAAAGTTTTCCGGTATTGACTTCAAACGCTGGCAAATGAAGATGCTCTTCTATCTTACTATGTTGAGTTTGCAACGTTTCATCAAGGAGGATCCTCCAGTCATGGCTGAAAATACTCCGGATGATGAACGACTTGTTATAATTGAAGCATGGAAACATTCCGATTTCCTGTGCATAAATTACATTTTGAGTTGTTTGGAAGATGACTTGTACAATGTCTATAGTGTCATGGAAACTTCAAAAGCGTTATGGAATGCGCTTGAGAAGAAATACAAGACTGAGGATGCCGGACTTAAGAAGTTCGTGGCTGCAAGGTTCTTGGATTTCAAGATGATTGACACTAGGTCGGTCATAACTCAAGTCCAAAAACTACAAGTCATTGTACATGACCTCCTTGCTGAAGGTATGACCCAAATCAATAATTTTATAATAAGATTTATCTTATTATTGATAATGAATTTGTTGCTGAAGGTATGGTCATAAATGGGGCCTTTCAAGTCGCTGCTTTCATTGAGAAGTTACTTCCGCTGTGGAAGGATTTTAAGAACTATCTTAAATACAAACGGAAGGAAATGACACTAGAAGACTTGATTGTTGGTTTGAGGATAGAAGAGGACAACAAAAATGCTGAAAAGAAGTCACGTGGACACTCGACAATAATATGGGCAAACATTGTTGAGGAGGCACCACAAAATAAGAAGAAGAAGAAAGCTTCTGGACCAAAGAATTACCCAAGCAAGAAGAAGTTCAAGGGTAATTGCCACAACTGTGGAAAAACTGGGCATAAGGCAGTGGATTGTCGTGCGCCAAAGAATGATAAGAAGAAAAAGAATCAAGCCAACATGGTTGAAGATGAATGGAAGACTTGTGTGCCATGTTGTTTGAATGCAACTTGGTAGGAAACCGAAGGAATGGTGGATAGATTCTGGAGCCACCCGCCATGTTTGTGCTAACAAGGAGTTATTTTCTTCTTATGCCCTCGCAGGTCCCGACGAGACAATCTTCATGGGAAATTCATCTACGGCCAAAATTGAAGGAGTTGGCAAGATTGCGTTGAAGATGACGTCGGGAAAAATAGTGACTCTAAACCAAGTCCTCCATGTTCCAGAAATTCGCAAGAATCTTGTGTCTACCTCACTTCTTGTCAAGAATGGATTCAAATGTATTTTTATTTCTAATAGTGTTGTACTAAGTAAGAACGATTTGTATGTAGGAAAATGTTACCTAAATGAAGGCCTTTTTAAGCTAAATGTAATAGCAGTTCAATAAAGTGAATGCTTCTTCTTACTTGCTTGAGTCAAACACTTTATGGCATTCGCGTTTAGGTCACGTAAACTTCAAAACATTGCGAAAGATGATAAATCTAGAAGTATTGCTAAAATTTGATTGCATTAATTCCAAATGTCAAATATGTGTGGAATCAAAGTATGCTAAGCATCCTTATAAGTCCGTTGAAAGGAATTCAAGTCCTTTAGACTTAATTCACACAGATATTTGCGACATGAAGTCAACACCATCTCGCGGTGGTAAGAAGTATTTTATTACTTTTATTGACGATAGCACGAGATACTGCTATGTTTATTTACTTAATAGTAAAGATGAGGCAATTGATGCTTTCAAGCAATACAAGAGTGAAGTTGAAACGCAACTAAACAAAAAGATCAAAATGATAAGAAGTGATAGGGGTGGCGAATATGAATCTCCTTTTGAAGAAATATGTTTGGAAAATAGCATTATTCACCAAACAACTGCCCCTTACTCTCCACAATCTAATGGAATTGCGGAGAGAAAGAATCGAACATTGAAGGAGATGATGAATGCGTTACTGATAAGTTCTGGCTTACCACAAAACTTGTGGGGGGAAGCTATACTTACAGCTAACCGAATAATCAACCGTGTACCTCATAGTAAAACACAATCCATTCCTTATGAGAAGTGGAAAGAAAGGAAGCCTAGCTTGAAATACTTCAAAGTGTGGGGGTGTTTAGCTAAGGTACAAGTTCCTAAACCTAAAAGGGTTAAGATAGGTCCAAAAAAGGTTGATTGTGTGTTTATTGGATATGTAACCAATAGCAAGGCATATCGTTTTCTGGTTCATAAATCAGAAAATCCTGAGATTCACATTAATACGATAATAGAATCAGATAATGCTGAATTCTTTGAAACTATTTTTCCATATAAAAAGGAAAGTGAAGTGACCTGCTAAAAGTCAAAACGACTTTGGGAGGAAATAATAGATGATATGCCTAATGAAGAAAATCCGAGAAGAAGTAAACGTCAAAGGACATCTACTTCATTCGGTCCAGATTTTCTGACTTTTCTGTTAGAAAATGAGCCTCGTACCTTCAAAGAAGCAATGTCTTCCTCAGAGGCACAATATTGGAAAGAAGCTGTCAATAGTGAAATAGAATCCATATTGAGCAACCATACTTGGGAATTGGTTGATCTTCCTCCAGGTAACAAAACGTTGGGTTCTAAATGGATTTTCAAGAAGAAAATGAAAGACGATTTGTTGTCAAAGGATTTAGACAACGAGAAGGTCTGGACTATTTTGACACATACTCGCCGGTAACAAGAATTACATCCATTCGGATGCTAATAGCGTTAGCCGCCTTGTATGGTCTTCAAATCCATCAAATGGATGTAAAAACAGCCTTCTTAAATGGTGATCTTGAGGAAGAAATTTACATGAACCAACCTGAAGGGTTTGTGGTTCCGGAAAAAGAAAGAAGGTGTGTAGACTTGTTAAGTCTCTTTATGGACTAAAACAAGCACCCAAACAATGGCATGCGAAGTTTGACCAAACAATGTTGTCAAATGGTTTTAAGATTAATGAATGTGATAAATGTGTTTACATTAAGAACGTTCCAAATCATATAGTCATTGTTTGCTTATATGTTGATGATATGCTAATAATGAGCAAAGACATTGCCGACATTCAAGCTACTAAGCGCATGCTTGCTAGTAAGTTTGATATGAAAGACTTAGGAGTTGCCGATGTAATTCTAGGAATTAAAATCAAGAGGACTCCTCAGGGTCTAGCTTTGTCTCAATCACATTACGTGAATATGGTACTTGAAAAATTCAGACATTTGGAATTTAGAAGTGCAAGAACTCCAATTGACTTAAATCATCATCTTATAAAGAATAAAGGTGAAAGTACGTCTCAATTGGAGTATGCTCGTGTGTTGGGAAGCTTAATGTATATCATGAACTGTACACGACCTGATATAGCTTGTGCGATAAGTAAACTTAGTCGATTCACAAGTAATCCAAACAAACATCACTGGGTAGCAATGAAACGAGTTCTGGGATATTTGGAATATACCCAAGACTACGCTTTGCACTACAATAAATATCCTGCGGTTGACGAAGGATATAGTGATGCAAATTGGATAACCGGCTCAACAGAAACAAAGTCCACAAGTGGATATGTTTTTACTGTTGGTGGAGGAGCAGTATCTTGGAAGTCTTCCAAACAAACGTGCATTGCTCGCTCTACAATGGAATCAGAGTTTATAGCGTTGGATAAAGCCGGTGAAGAAGCTGAATGGCTTCGAAATTTTTTAGAAGACATTCCGTTCTGGCCAAAACCTTTGGCTCCTATTTGCATACATTGCGATAGTGAGGCTGCAATAGGACGGGCAGGGAGCGTTATGTATAACGGAAAGTCTCGTCATATACGACGAAGACATAACATCGTTAGACAACTACTTTCTAGTGGAATTATCACTATTGATTATGTAAGATCAAAGGATAATGTGGCGGATCCACTTACAAAAGGCTTAACTAGAGAGGGAGTTGAGAAATCATCTAAGGGAATGGGGCTATGGCCGAGGACAAGTCAACATGGCGGTAACTCTACCTAGAATTTTGGATGTTCCGAAATCTAGGTTCAAGGAGCTCAAATAAAGTTGTAATTGACCGGTTCAACATTGTCAAAATAAAATCTTTGGTCCATTCTCGTGATGAAGACAATGTTCAGTAACAAGGATAGAACTTTACACGTTCTTTAATGATTACCTAAGTTTGATGAGGTATTTATCAAATAGTGTCAATCTAAAGGATTACACGTTTAGGAATCACCTATGTAAGTGTGAAGTGGAAGCCGATTCAATGAGAATTTTGTAAGGCCAATTCTCTACGCACTTATGAAACCAGGCGGTGTTCATGGCTAAAACGAACACAACAATGAGAACCAAAAGACGGTTAAGGGTTGGTTGTGTGACATATGGTTGTCTAGGTATACACTAAAGTTCGACGGTTCAAAGATATCAAATCTACCGATTGACCGAGTATATCCGACATATGTTCACTACGGAAAGTTCAAAGGGAAACCTACTTATCCAGATGCAATTAATCCTTACTTGCAAAATCACATAGCTTTCATCTATGATCTTTCTTGATACAGCCATTCCCATTCATGTGGGGGATTGTTGGACTTTAAGACATTGGGCTTTAAAGTAGAAGAAGTGTGAATTGGAAATGGAGGGAAATTAAAAATTTGAAGAAGTGAACTTTTGTCTTGCACTTTGTCCCTCATTGGTGAGGGACAACCACATTTGTGTGCTTATATATAGAATCACTGCTTAAAGCTCTTAAAAGGAGTTGAAGAGAATGAACCCTCGCGCCGTCGTCGTCGCTCGCTCGGCTCGGCTTCGGCTTTGGATTTGGATTTGGATTTGGATTTGGATAATTATCGATCGATAAGATTATTTTTGGACAAAATTTATTTAATTATTTAATAATTAATTAAATGCCAAATCACTGCTGAAAATACGCCAGAACCCTGCTGAAGGTTCAAAGGGCCTCTCTGACCGCGGTTCTGCCGCGACCGCGGTAGAATCGCGGCAGGCAGCGTATTCTTCTGAAAAGGCACTTTTTCCAAAAACCTCTTCTGATAATTGCCTATAAATTCTGAGGCAAGTCTCCATTTTCTACACACGAAAAACACTCCAGAACTTATTTCTTTCTGAATATACTGCATCCTAATTCGCAGTCTCTCTCTCTCAAATTCGTAAGTGTGATTTTGCTCCGTTATTTGAGTTCGTTGGTATCCTGCAGTTTGTATTGCCACTGTTGCAGGAAGGTTTATTCCGTTTTATCCTGGGAGGATTTAATCCATTACCTTGGCAACGTGTGAGGGGGTTAAAATTCCTTAAGGACACACAAGAAAATTGTGGACTCGGAATATTTCTTAAACTCTTCTGTTTTTCCAGTTTCTTTTATTTTTCTAACAGTTTTTCCTGATTTTTGGTTTAACACAGTAACGCTCACAGTTCTCACACTTGGAACAACCTCTTAAAAGGATGGCTCCATTGCAACAAAGGTATTCGATGAAAGGTTGACATAAATTACCTTCTAAACATATGGGATAATAACCGGATACCAAGGGTCAACAATCTTAGGGAACATATCGTAGGTCCTTTAAATAAAGAGGAATCATGTTTGAGAATAGGAGACATTGGTGGAACAGGAGAATGGGACCTAAGAAAAATTTTCTTTGAAATCCCAAATAATATCATTAATCACATAAAAATAATGGACGTAACCCATAACCATAATAATAACTCTCCCTTATGGATTCTCAATAACAATGGTATCCAATGAGCTCTCGTTATAATCTTTGGGAAGATAACGAGCATAATGACAAAAACTTCAAATGGAATTGAGAGCTTAAGTGCCCCAACAAAATAAAATTCTTCATGTGAAAATGCTATCATGATAGAATCTCGACCCATGATTATCTTTATAAGTGTGGAATAAATATCGATCCGATATGTCTAGTTTGTAAAACCTCAAACGAATCTACAAACCACTTTTTTTGGAATGTCATATCGCGAAATCCTTATGGGAATCGATGGGATGAAAAACCACCCCCAATAATGGAAATGTACACTGAATCGATCATTTAAAGGGTGCTAACATAACACTTCACAACCAACATACATCATGGGAAGAATTATTTCCATTCACGCTATGGGTCATTTGGAATAATAGGAATTTTAACAACCAAAACAATACATCCCATGGAATTAACCACAACAATATTATCAAGCTAGCATTAGAATTTAAATTCTTAGCTACTAATCCAACAACACATACGATTAAAAAAATATTAACATAATTTGGTACCCCCTCCAAAAAGGATGGTACAAAATTAATATTGATGGTACTTCCAACAATGCTTGCTTACAAGGAGGCATGTGAGGAGTTTTACGTTATTCTAAAGAGGAATGGATCATCGTCTACCACAACATAACACATGCACTGACTCCGCTGCACGTACAATTACAAGCTCTACAACAAGCTCTCCAACTAATTTTGCATGAGAATCTACTACCCATCGAAGTGGAGACGGATGCAACTGACGTAATGCATATACTTGATACAAACTACCCTACTTATGCAAATTTAATTTCACAATACAGGTGGCTAATAGGGCAAGAAATGCGGAAGGGGGAAATCGTGCCGAAGCATAATTTTTGTGAAGGAAACATGGTGGCACACCTTTTGGCTAAGAAAACACTTAAAAAGACCAGCATAAATAAATTATGTGTTTTTGTTAGACCTCCAAACTATGTGGTGGATGCCTACCAGAAAGATCAGGAAGGTTTTTGTTACGTAACAAATACTTCTACTAGTGTATGTTGTAAGCTGGCTGTTCTAGGAAATAAAAATGCCCTATGAGCCATAACTGTAGCCCAATACGACAATAATGAAGATAATAGTTGCTAGCACCAACTGTTACCTAGTTTATATATAATAAATAAAATGTTTTTCAGTTTCAAAATAAACTTCCAAGACCTTTGAGTTTTTTCAAAAGGCACTAATTTGACAAAAGGATAAGCAAGTAGTGCTTTTACATACTTATGAAAGAAAAGAAAAATAGGTAGAGGTGCTTATAAACTATTAGTCCTATTATAAGTCAAGGGTGCATGTCCCACCACAGGCCGCGATATAAATTCGGTCGAATCCAATAGCTTTTGCTCAAACAGTATATTTAGTGTTTAGAATTTATTAAATATGTACAAATATTAAATTTAGATCCCAGTTATTAATACTTAAAATCATCGTACTAAAATTCAAAAATCATAACGTTGAAAATGTTTTTCAGTTTCAAAATAAACTTCCAAGACCTTTGAGTTTTTTCAAAAGGCACTAATTTGACAAAAGGATAAGCAAGTAGTGCTTTTACATACTTATGAAAGAAAAGAAAAATAGGTAGAGGTGCTTATAAAATATTAGTCCTATTATAAGTCAAGGGTGCATGTCCCACCACAGGCCGCGATATGGATTCAGTCGAATCCAATAGCTTTTGCTCAAACAGTATAATTAGTATTTAGAATTTATAAATATGTACAAATATTAAATTTTGACCCCAGTTACAAATACTTGAAATCATCGTACTAAAATTCAGAAATCATAAGGTTGAAATTCTAGCCCAGCCTCCGCCTTCATCCTTCAACAAAGGTTTCTGCAGAAATGCGACAGGTTCGCATTTGCGATACTTTTCTCGCATTTGCGGGCTTCGCAAATGCGAAGCCTAGGTCGTATTTGTGACATCTGCAGCTGTGTAAAAGTGACTTAGACGGGATATTTCTCCCATTCTTCAAATTTTCAAAACCTAAAACACAAGAGGCTATTTTCGAAAGAAATTTTCTTCCCCAAATCATAGGTAAGTGATTCTAAACTAGTTTCTTTCATTCTTTCACTATATTTTACAAGATTTCAACCTAGAATCTAAGGTTTTCATGGTGGATGGGATTTCTAGGTAGAAACTAGGGATTTCAAAAATTAGGAATTTAGACCTCAAATTGAGGTTGGATTCTAAAACCAATGATATATCCGGGCTCCGGGGTGAATGGGTAATCCACTTTTGGTCCGAATTTCGGGTTTGGACCAAGCGGGCCCGAGTGTTGACTTGTGTTAACTTTTTTAAAAATTGCCTAAATTGAATCCTTTGCAATCGTGGGTAGTTCCTAAGGTTTAAAACTGAATCGTTTTGTTGGTAATTTGCTATATTCTATTGTTCCGGAGGCTTGTATAAAGGGAAAAGTTGTGGTTGATCTTTGAGTTTGGCCGTTGGAGCGAGGTAAGTGTCGTGGTTAATCTTGGCTTGAGGGATTAGGTCTTATTTGCCTATTTACTACGTGTTTGAATGTTGAGTACAACGTATAGGTGAAGTGGCGAGTACCTATGCACTGTTGTCGAGTCATAGCATGGGAGTGGATCTTATTCTTGTAATTGTTGCTTTCTTTGATCATATTGTCCATGCTTATAGTAGCTACTCGCTATGTTGAGCATTCTTATCATGTTTACGGACCTTGGTATTGATTGAGTAATGATTCAAAGTTGAGGTTGGTATTGTGGCACCAAATATTGATGTGAGACTTGTTATTGTCATTTCTATCTCCCTGTTATTATTGTTCAATATTTTGGTGAGGGAGAGTGTTAATGCACGAAGGGTGATGTCGTGCCATGTTTTGTGAGAGATAATGCATGAAGGGTGATGTCGTGCCATATTGTGAGTGTTAATGCACGAAGGTGATGCCGTGCCATGTTATGAGAGAGTTAATGCACGAAGGGTGATGCCGTGCCGTTTCATTTGTTTTGTATGGTGAGGTTGAGAGTAAAAGCATGAAGGGTGATGCCATGCAGTTTCCTTTACCGTGCTTACTTGTTTCTATCTGTTTAAGGCATATTGGTTGATCAAGTCCTTATCTTTGCTCTGATTCTATCTTGTGATCCCCTCAGCATGTCCCCCTCCCAGTATTACTTGTCTCGTTTCTATTATTGCTGTTATTGGTATATATATAGTGTACTGCACAGGTTTGCTTTGTGGGTGTTTGGTCCTAGCCTCATTACTACTTCGCCGAGGTTAGACTCGACACTTACCAGTACATGGAGTCGGTTGTACTGATACTGCACTATGCACTTTATGTGCGGATTTTGGTACTCGACCGAGTTGATCCTGAGTTTAGCTGCTGGATTCATCTGATCGTAGCCCCAAGGTAGTCCTGTTGGCGTCCGCAGGCCCTGACGTCCCTTTCTATACATTCTCTTTATTGTTTCATTTGTATAAAAATAGTGGTATTTCCTTCAGACAAATTACTTGTAGTTAAATCTTAGAAGTCCGTTAATTGTAACTCCAGATTCTGGGTAGTTGTGTGTAAATATTAAGATTGTTATAGATTTTCGCACTCTTTTTTAACTTGTTATGGCTTAATGGTTGTTAATCACTGAAAGGTTTAAGAATTTGGCTTATTAATCTCTTATATTGGCTTGCCTAGCAAGTAAAATGTTAGACGTCATCACGGTCCCGACGGTGGGAATTCCGGATCGTCACAATGTGGTGATGGTAGTGCTTGCGTTTATGAGTAAACGGTAGAACTTCAGCATGGCAATAGGCAAAAAGGGTAAACACGTGCTTTGGTCTTTTTTTTAATTTAAACTTTTATATATTGAAAATGTGAATTTCATTTATTCAATTACATTAATTATAAGATAACTGTAAGTATCAAATAATAAATTAAATTAAATTAAAACAATTGTTATTATTATTATTATTATAATATATACCTTAGTGAATTGGTTAGGAAGGCCCACAAAAATCTCTCGTTTTAGTCAAATATATTGTATTCCTGTTAATTTCTTTGTTATTGATTCAATGTCTTAACATTCTCATTGCTTGAAATTTACTCAGAAATGCAATTTTCTTCACATTTGACTAAGAAAACAAAATTAAGAAGAAGAGAAGAAAAAGGAAACCTATAAAAGAAAGAAAGGAGAATATCATTATAATATACTTACGGAACATGAAAACTTAGAAGCCAACCAACAATGTCAATTTCTTCTAGCAGTTAAAAGAAGACTAACTGACCATACTTTCAGATTGATGGCTTTTAGAAGAAATTCGGGGTTGATCAAAATATTGAATTAAAGTATATTCTCCTTGAAAAAACTTGGATTTCTCTTGTAAGAACAAGCGTTAAATAAATGAGTCCCTAGGTGGCCAGGTCAGTTCAACAAAGTTAGGTTGCAAAATTCAAACTAGTCTGCCTATTGAGTGAAGTATATTGTTAACCCTAAAATTCGAGTAACAATTAAACTTATATTGTGGTTTTAAGAATATGTGATTCAATGCAATATCAATTGATAAGCAAGGAATTAAATATATAAATTGAAGAATAAAATATGTCAAACCGGTGTGCAAGCCAAATCTCGAACATCGGATTATGACAGTCACGAGGTGGAATAGTGGGAGTAGAAAGCTATAAAGCAACTCTGATGAACAGTAAGTAAAATAACTAGAGAATAAAGTGCATGTATTTTCTTATCAGTCAGAAAAAATGTCCAATACAAATGAATGGGCTCCCCTTTATATAATAGGGAGTCCTAAATAAGGTACACTTCTAATTACAGTAGGAAATCATATTTGACAGTTGTCTAACTACCAAGGGTCAATCCATTCCGCAATTTACGCCGTGATCTTCTGGCCGTTACGGGTATCTCGCTTTTTTTTTTTTGTTACTGAATCATAATGGTATTATCTCGAGGTATGCCTTCTTCCGACCTCGGCAAATGATTTCGACCTCGACCTGGACCTCGATATGGGAAAGGAGCCTCGACCTCGAGCTTGGCGTCCTGACCTCTTGACCTGGTATCACCTTTTCCATCGAAGAATGAAATCGGTTGGCCCCGATTTCCACCGTATACAGATAGTCCCCTTGTTTCTTATAAAAATGATAAGAAATGACTTGAACCTCGATTTTTCGGAGGCCCTGATGATGACGTCATCCCCGTGACATAAGCGCTTGAGGTGACCGAAACGTCCCGTCGGTTCGTTTCCCTAAAACATTAAAATGCTTGCCAGTGGCGGTCGGCCACTAGCGCCGCCGAACCGTCACCGTGTGCCTATAAATACAGGGCTTCTATTTGAATCAAAAACTTTGCTTCCACCTTCAAACTTTCTTGATCTCCTCCTCTCTTCATCTTTCTCTTTCACTAACTGTTTATCCAACCCTTTTAGCACCGAAAAATATCAAACTCCACCTCTTTTCGCTTCCTCCAACCTGAATTAATGGCGAAAACCTCCAAAATCGTTCTTAAAAGGAGAAAACTTCCTCCTCTTCTTCCCAGCCGGCCGGTGATAAAGCGTCGGCCTTTCATGAGATTGTTCCCAGCCCCTGTGTCACAAAGAACGACTTCAAAGTCGAGAATCCCCCATCGATCCCTGGCCGTTGTGATCGCGTATCGAGATATATTTGCTCGATAACGGAGAAACACCTCGAGGCCATGAAGAGAGATTGTGGCTGGGGGGACGAGGTCATGGTACAGATCCCCTCTCTCGAGGAGAGTATCACCACTTATGTGGAGGGCTTTCTAAGTGTCTACACTTACCCCTTAACACTGGGTCTCATTGATCCAGTTGTCATCGTTTTTTGCAAGAGGTACCAGGTCACCTTCGGCTAGATCCACCCTTATTTCTGGCGCATAGTGATCATGCTCCATTTCTTTTTCAGCAAGGCCGTGTGGCTGGAGTTCACCCTCAACCATCTCATTCGATTATATCGACCTCAGCTTTTCCGAGGGCTGATCAAGCTCCAACGTCGGGCGACCAAGGCCTTTTTTGCTAGCAACGACGAGGATAAAGATCGGGGTTGGATATGCCGGTTCGTGCGAACGATGACCTGCAACATCATTCCAGAGGAGAAAATGTCGTTCCTAGAGAAGTGGAACCCAGAACGTAAGTGAAGTTTTTACCCATTAGCCTTTGTACTCCGTTTTTCCATTATGTGATGCCTTCATCTATTTCGCAGTGGTCGCTTGGATGCCTCATGCGGTCACCGACCTCAAAGACTGGGTCCAGAGACTAGCCTCGACCTCCTCTTATAAAGAGCGCTGTTGGCGTGACTTGGCGAGGGGCAGATGGGAAGCCAAACATCATGGTAAGTTCATCTTGTAAGCTTTTGATGCTTTCTCTTTATCGGAGATGTCTCTTTACTCATACTTGACTCTCCTCCACGCAAGCATTGGAGATTTCTCTGAAATGAGGTCGGCCCCGCCTAGGGAAGAGACCGAGTCCCCGATTCTGAAATCGGGGAAAATTAATAAGAGGAAAAGGGTCTCGAAGCCTGAAACCCCCAAGATAAAAAGACTCCAACTCGAAGACGCATGAGAAATCTCATTCCTGTGGATATAGAATCGGTCCACCAGCTGGATGAAAAAGAAGACGAGGGTGACGCGCTGGTGGGTCGAGCCAGGAAGCCGGTTGAAGCTACCAAGCCTTCCGAGCCGGAGACCCTGTCTTGTGATTTGGAGGCTTCAAAGAAACATGCAGTCAAAACCCCTGAATTGCCCGAGGTCGAGATTGTTCCTCGGCCATCAATAAGCACACCGAAAGGGGGAGGTTCCGACATCCACAGGGCTGAACAGAGTGCCCCGAGTGATTTGCTCAGGGCCATGACAATAGGTCACTCTCCCTTTCTACCAGCTTATTCTGAGGAGGACATAAGGGAGGCTCGGGCTCTGCAGATGCCTGACTTTGGTGGAGTCTCCAGTGAAGAGGATTCCTTCCAGGATTGCTTTACCGGGGTTGATGACGCCGCCGATCTTATTGACGCATCTACTCTTTTCGAAGAGGCTCAACGCCTTTTATCTTGAGTAGGCATTAATTCCTATCATTGTAATTTTCTTTTCCTTCTTCTCCCTTTACTCTGACTTGTATCTTTCTTTCTGTGTAGGCTTTAACCAAGTTTAGGGCCGACCTGAGCCAATGTGAGGCCGAGCTCCAGAAGACCTCGGAGTAGAGGAACACTTTGAAGCTCCTTTGCAGTCAAAAGGAGGAGGAGCTCAGGGACCTTCGGGCAAAATTGGCCAAGGCTCGTAAGGATGAGGCCTAGCTAGACAAGCGGGTAACTATCATTTTGAAAGAGTACGGTCTACTTGACCCATCTGTGGAGGCTAATACTTCAGTATCTTAGCTGCAGCAAAAACTAGAGAGGATCGAGCTGCTTCGAAGGGAAGTCGATCAAATCAAGGCCGACTGCGATCGGTGGAAGGAGAACATGGACCGCCTTGCTACGGAGAAAGAGGCTACTTTGGCCAAACTGGCATCGGCCGAGGCCCAACTTCGGGGCGCTAAAGAGAAAAGTTAGGCCCAGGGAAAAAGGATGGATGAGCTCGAGGCTAAGCTTGCTGAGACCAAGGCAGAGGTAGGGGAGAAAAAGGTCGCGACTGACAAAACTATAGTCGTATACTTGGCTAATGTTGAGGCTGCTCAAACGCAGATAAGGGAGGCTTCCGATCGAGAGTGACGGAGCAATGATTTGGCCAAGTGCCAATCCCGTAGGGAGACCCTCAAGGAGATCCACGCTTGAGGTTACAACCTCTCTGAAGAAATAGCTCAAGCTAAGGCGCTTGAAGTTGATGCCAGATTTCTCGTCTCCTATGACGACGACGATGATGATAAAGGCAGCCAAGGCGGTTCCGAGAGCGACGAGGAGCCCGAAAGAAAAGCTGCTCCTGAGGGAGAAACCAGCCTCGGGCATAGTTAGGATTTTTCTTTTTCTTTTTGTAAGACCTCTGTTGGTCTCTTGTACACATCTTCTTTCAAATATATAAAAGAAAATTTTTCTTGAATGCCTTCTCGATCTTTATGAATATGTTTTTTGCCTCGCAAAATTTTAGCATAATCTTATGCTTTGAACGGTGTATTCGAGACTTTGTCTCAAGTGGCATAGACCCTTAAGGGTCGAGTTCGAATAAGGTTCGAACTTTGACGCATAGACCCTTAAAGGTTTGTGTTAGATAACGGTGAGTTCCCGAGCCATAATCAAGTCAATGCTTATTTGGGCTCGGGATAATCGAACCCTTGGGTTCAGATCGAGTGAGAACAAGATCTTGAACTCTAAGTGTATTAGCCCTTAGGCTCTTTTTAGATAGGAACGTTATGGCCTCTAAAAGATGGCTATTATTCCCCTCTTTTGGCTTAAAATACTTAGTGAAATTTTTTTTATGCCTTAGCATGTATTTTTTATCCATTGGGTTTTTTGAGGGTTCGATGTTGATTGAAACTCTTCTGCTTATTGTGCCTTAGCACGTTTTTGTTAAGATAATTTTGATACCTCTTAAGGTTTTTCGAGGGCTGATTTTATCGAAGCCCCTTTTATTATTTGCCGAGGGTAGCCTTTTGTCAACCGGTTTTTCAAAGAACTTGAAGGCTATTTTGATTGCGGGGTTGACGTCTCCGAGCCGCATTATTTTGGTCATAGCCTTTGGGTATGCCTCTTGGGCTTATTCCCAAATAACACTTCAAACTTGTTCGAGGTGTCAGTACCCGAGAAAGATGGCCTTGGCCTATAGATCGAGGGGCGCCTCTTTGAGGTTTTATGAGTTCGAGTTTAGATAACTCGAATATGTTGATTATCAATGACAGTCCCCGAGTGTTCGAGGTATATTTGCGCTTGGCCCTTGAGCCATTGCTCATAAAATCATAAGTATGGAGCTCTTATAGTAGCATATTTTCTTTGAGACACAAAGTGTTTGATATAGAAAGAATGCTTCTTTGAATAATTTATACATGCGTACATGTTTTGCCATTGGGGCTCGACTAATCTATATGGACACGGTTCACTCGACCGTTTGGCCCATTACAAGGTTTCCCTATCAAGACCCTTTGACATAAAGTATTTTTCTCGAAAATATAACCTCTGAGGGTGATGCCCTCTAATATTCGAGGTTGATTGAAAAGAAGCCTTGGGTACTGTTGAATTTTTCTCAGGTAGCACATAATTGTTGCCTCGTTAAAAACCTCACCGAGAAAAACCTATTCGGGATAAAATCGATCTGAGGGAAAAAGAGTGCAATTCGTGCTTTAAAACCTAAGATTTTCGTGTTGAAGAGTTTTCTCGATGCCTCGATCGAACACCTACAATAAGTTAGTATCAAATACAAAGGGAAAAGGGAGAAAGCCATACCTTAGCAATAATATCGTTTGAGTAGTGATACATTCCAATTGTTTGGAAATTGTTCGCCCCCCATTATGCCAAGTTTGTAAGATCCCTTTTCGATGACACCGATGACTCGATATGGTCCTTCCAATTTTGCCCTAGTTTCCCTTCGTTTGGGTCTCGATTATTGAGGGTCACTTTCCTTAAATCTAAGTCCTCGATTCCGAAGTGGCGAAAGTTAGCTCTTCTATTGTAATATCTCTCGATTCTTTGCTTCTTTGCAGCCATTCGAACAAGTGCAACTTCTCGTTTTTCATCCAATAGTTCGAGGCTATTATTCATAACCACGTGATTTGATTCCTCCGTTGCATGTTAAAATCTGGCGCTAGGTTCCCCCACCTTGACTGGAATTAAGCCCTTGGAGCCATATACTAAGGAGAACGGGGTTGCCCCCGTGCTGGACTTCGATGTCGTTCTATACGCCCAAAGAACTTCGGGTAGAACTTCTCTCCAATTCCCCTTAGCGTCGGTCAACCTTTTCTTTAAGTTTTGAACGATAGTCTTGTTTGTCGATTCGACCTATCCGTTTCCGCTTGGGTGATACGGCATCCATAAGATCCTTTTATTTTGTGTTATTCGAGGAACTCTGTTACCTTGCTACCGATGAATTATTTTCCATTGTCGCATACGATTTTGGCTGGTATCCCGGATCGACACACGATGTGGTCCCAGATGAAGTCTATAACTTCTTTTTCTCTGACCTTCTCGAAGGCCTGTGCTTCCACCCATTTAGAAAAGTAGTCAGTCATAAACAAAATGAATTTAGCTTTACCTGGGACTGTTGGCAGAGGGCCGACGATATCCATCCCCCATTTCATGAATGGCCATAGTGATAGGACCGAATGATGTTGTTCTCCTGGCTGATGGATCATTGATGCATACCTTTGGCATTTATCACATTTTCGAACAAACTCCTTAGTATCTTTTTCCATGCTATCCCAGTAGTACCCTGCTCTAATAATTTTGTGAACCAAAGATTCACCGCCGGAGTGGTTCCCACAAATGCCTTCATGGACCTCTCGTAAAACATAATCGGTGTCTCCCGGCCCTAAACATACCGCCAATGGTCCATCGAACGTCCTTCGGTATAATGTTCCATTTTCATCCAATGTGAATCGAGCAGCTTTGCTTCATAGGGCCCTCGACACTTTAGGGCCCGATGGGGCTTTCCGTTCTTTAAATATTCAATATATTTATTCCTCCAATTCCAGGTAAAGCTTGTAGAGTTTATCTCGGCATGACCCTCCTCGACCACAGATCTCGATAATGGACGATAGTACCCGGGATAATACCGTCTTCCTCGACAGATAATCCCAAATTTGCAAGTGCATCAGCCTCACTATTTTTTTCTCGAGGTACGTGATCTAGAGTCCACTCCTTGAAGCGGTGCAAAGTTACCTGTAGCTTGTCCAAATACCTTTACATTCTATATTCTCGAACTTCGAAGCTTTTGTTTACTTGGTTCACCACCAATAAAGAGTCGCACTTGGCTTCAACGAATTCTGCCCCCAAGCTTTTAGCTAGCTCGAGACCTCCAATCATGGCCTCGTACTCGGCCTCATTGTTAGTCAACCTAGAAGTTTTGATAGACTGCCTAATAGTGCTACCTGTGGGTGGCTTTAAAACGATACCTAGCCCGGACCCGTTCACATTAGAAGCACCATCAGTGAAAAGGGTCCATACCCCCGATGATGTGCCCGATTTTAACAAGAGTGCCTTTTCAACTTCGGGTACGAGGGTTGGCGTGAAATCGGCCACGAAGTCCACTAAAATTTGAGACTTGATGGTCGTTCGAGTTGATACTTGATATCGTACCCGCTGAGTTCGACAGCCCATTTGGTCAATCGACCCGAAAGTTCGGCTTGTGCAAAACATTACGAAGTGGGTAAGAGGTTAACACACATATGGCGTAACATTGAAAGTATGATTTTAACTTTCTAAAAGTGCTTATTAGTACAAGAGCTAATTTCTCTAAGTGTGGATATCTGGTTTATGCTTTCCCTAAGGTTCGACTTACATAGTAAATGGGAAATGTTACATCCCGCATTTGGTACGTTAAAGTTTCGTCATAAGTTAAGCGACGTAGACTCATGAATGAGATTATTTTAAGATCCTAAGGATTTATGCTATTTATAACAAGCAATAAGTAAGTGCCATGAAGGATAAAGGGTACACGAATTAAAGAAAACGAGTTTCGTTGAAGGTTGTCGGTTTGGGATAAAATAGGGGTCGAGCGTTAATACCCGATAATTATGGACTAGTACCATACAAGGTACCATACGACCACGAGAGTATAATGTATAAAGTATATTAAAAAAAATAGTATTTGAAGTAGTTGAGACAATTCTTAATTATGCGGGTAATTGGTTAATTACCGGGTAACAGGACATAACCTAGTTAATTAATGAATAATGAGATAAGCCTACCCCCCCCCCCCCCACACACACAAAATGTAACGTCGCAGCATTAGCTAGCCTAGAAAACAACTCTTTAATCTTCTTGAATAGGTGGCTATCTAGGATTTATTTGGAATTAATAAGTATAGACTTATGATAAGTCTTATGTCATTTTTCATTTGGACAAAAGAAGAAAAGAACGTTCATAATCCAAGTAAGAATCATTTATACCATTTTCCAAGTTCCAATTGCTTCAAAGAGCAGAAGCTTAGTTCGTTCAAATTGCTACAAGAACAGAAGCTAATTCAATCCAGTTCTTGCAATTCTAAAATTCAATCCATCGTGCAACAACACAATTCCAATGAGAATTTGTTAGAATCGTAGCAACTTAAAATTTTACGGTTCTAAAGGAGTACGTGCAATCTTCTCCAAGAGTATTATACGGATTTTTCCCTACTCTAGGTATGTTAAGGCTATCCTTCTTTCTTTTGGCATGACCCCAACGATGGCATGTAAACAAACGAACAATATTAAAACATGATATTATTCCTAGTAAATACAGAAAGCTTATGTTCATTGTCTTTTATAATGTAAACTCTTACTCATGGCACTGATGCTTGATTCTTATTGACCGTATGTGGATGATGTTAGTTCATAACGTGATCGGGGGTAAACGATTATAGGTCACGTTGAAAGATATTCTAATTATCCTAAAAGACTCTTCAGATATTGTATTTATATATGTAACTAGTATGACGTTATACATCTACCACCGAGCTACGGTCGATCGGGGAGTTACCACCGGTTGGGCAGTTATGTATTATTATTTACCACCGGTTGGGCAGTTATACATATTTTACCACCGAGCTACGGCGGGTCGGGCAGTTACCACTGATCAGTTGGGCAGTTAACGTCACGAAAATGAGGTAACTAGAACTATTGTATTGTAGTTTNTATTTATATATATATATATATATATATATATATATATATATATATATATATATATATATATATATATATATATATATATATATATATATATAAATACAAGTCAAAAGTTATAAGTTGACTCTTATCTCTCCCCGAAATAATATCTTATTATTATTACGTTTCATTGCTACCTTACATACTCGGTACATTCTTCGTACTGACGTTCCTTTTTGCCTGGGGGCACTGCGTTTTATGCCACGCTGTGTAGATAGGCGAGGTGAGGACCATCCACTATAGGCTGCCTCCAGATATCAGCTTTTGGTTGGTGAGCTCCACATCTTCCTGGAGTATTGCCGAGTCACGTTCTATATATGTTACTTTGTTTTATGAGGATGTCAGGGACCCTGTCCCGACTTATATGTTATGGTCATGTTTTCTTAGAGGTTTTGCAGACAGTGTCCTCTGTATAGCTTTAGGTATGACATGTCAACGGCCTTGTCAGCCCCTATGTATCTATATAAATCATTTTGAATTAGCTATGTGAGTTAAGTTCTAATATTATTAATTACATATATAGATGTGGCCTATAATGGCTCGGTGACGAGTTTTATAAAAAAAGGGGGGATAAGGTGCGTGGCGCTCGGTTGAGTAGGCACCGGGTGCCAGTCGTGGCAAAAGTGATATCAGAGCAGTTCTGTCCTAGGATTGTCTGCAAGCCGTGTCTGGTAGAGTCTTGTTTATAAATGTGTTGTGCACCACGTTGTAAAAGAAAGAAACTACACGGCATTTAGGGACCGGTTACCCTTCCTTCTTGATATTAGATCGTGCAATAGAGTAGAGTCATAGGAATAAAGCCCTTGACCTTTGACTTGTTTTATATATGTAGTAATGCCTATAACTAGGAACGCTCTGGCTAGTCAGAAGGGTAAAGTAGTGGCAGATGAGGGCATGAGTAGAGTAGCAATGTCTAGTGAGGGCCAGAGTGAGGCCCCGAGGGGCAATACGACACCCTCGCATAGCTCTCCAATTTTGTCAGAACCCGAGGAGATGAGGAGGAACCTAGTACCTCCACCTATTTTTCAGGATGAGGATATGGATATGCGGAGTGCAGTACAGTTGTTGACTAGATTAGTAGCCGCTCAAACTCAGCGCCAGGTAGGTACAAGTGGTGGTCACGTTAACAGGGTTATTAGCGCGAGAGTTCGAGACTTCATCAACTTGGACCCTCCAGTGTTTATCGGATCCAACAATGATGAGGACCCGCAAAACTTTATTGATAGAATGCAGAGGACTATGAGGGTAATGCATGCATCAGACATTGAGTCAGTAGAGTTGGCCTCATACCGATTGTGGGATGTTGCAGTTCAGTGGTATGAAACTTCGGAATTGTCTAGAGGGACAAATGCATCTCCAGCGGTATGGGAAGAGTTCTCAGGGGCTTTCTTGCGTCATTACTTGCCGGCAGAGATTCGTCAGGCAAGGGTAGACAGGTTCTTGGCTCTTAAACAAGGGAATATGAGTGTGCGAGAGTATAGCCTCCAGCTTGATTCCTTGGTGAGGTATGCCCCCTCGATTGTGGCTGAAATGAGTGACCGAGTGCATCAGTTTGTGGTAGGACTTGGGCCGCACCTGATTAATGAATGCTTCACGGCCGCTCTGCTCGATGGTATGGTTATTTCCTGCATCCAAGCTTATGCTCAGAATTTTGAGGATCGGAAACGACAGCAATACGAGAATTGTGATGGGGTCAGCGTAAGAAGGCTAGGTCTGCTAGGCGACTTGAGGATTTTCCGGGCGATCCTATGTCACCATACCCTATTGAAAATGTTCGGCAGTTGCAGAAGTCGTACTATGAGGGATCTGTCTATTCTGAGTTAGGTCAGGGCTCGAGAATTTTGGGTTTTCATAATCGGAGGATTCAATGTAAATGAGGGCGCCCCCTCCGCGGTGCAGTCAATGCGGTAGAGCTCATTCTGGACAATGTCGTCAGGGTCTCCTCTTCTTCAGTACGCCCTGAAGAGCGAAGGCCTCAGGTATCAGCTAGTAGAGGTAGAGGCAGTGGTGGAGCATATAGCTCCGGCGGTAGTCAGAACCGCATATATGCTTTGGCAGGTCATCAGGACCCAGAGGCTACACCGGATGATATGTCAAGTACTGTCACTATGGGTAATGTTCGATCTTATTAACGCAAATTGTCCAGTTAATATGATTAATATAAGATTGAGTTGGCATTACGTCTGGAGGGTTAAGGAACACCAAGGCTAGCTTGAAAGCAAAGTATGAACCCGGTTATTAAGATTACAACTAGTATGTGTCAGCGCCTAGAAGATAGATTAACAGAGTCGTGGGTGACGAATAGATTAGGAAGTAGTTTTAGGGAGGAACAACGTCCTGACCCCGAGAGAGCCTGATAATTGTTTCATTGGAGTATAGCCTGGGAAGATATATACATTTACAATTGATGAGTATGTATTTACATTTTTCAAGTTTAAACATTCGAGGACGAATGTTTCTAAGGGGGGAAGGATGTTACATCCCGCATTTGGTACGTTAAAGTTTCATCATAAGTTAAGCGACGTAGACTCGGGAATGAGATTATTTTAAGATCATAAGCATTTATGCTATTTATAACAAGCAATAAGTAAGTGCCATGAAGGATAAAGGGTACACGAATTTAAAGGAAACGAGTTTCGTTGAAGGTTGCCGATTTGGGATAAAATACGGATCGAGCGTTAATACCCGATAATTATGGACTAGTACCATACAAGATACCATATCACCACGATAGTATGATGTATAAAGTATATTAAAAATAAGTAGTATTTTAAGTAGTTGAGATAATGCTCAATTATATTGGTAATTGGTTAATTACCGGGTAACAGGACATTACCTAGTTAATTAATGAATTATGAGATAAGCCTACCCCCCCCCCCCCCCAAGAAATATAACGTGGCAGCATTAGCTAGCCTAGAAAATGACTCTTTAATCTTCTTGAATAGGTGGCTATCTAGGATTTATAAGAAATTAATAAGTAAAGACTTATGATAAGTCTTATCTCATTTTTCATTTGGACAAAAGAAGAAAAGAACGTTCATAATCCAAGTAAGAATCATATATACCATTTTCCTTGTTTCAAATGCTTCAAAGAGCAGAAGCTTAGTTCGTTCAAATTGCTTCAAAGAGCAGAAGCTTAGTTCGTTCGAATTGCTTCAAGAACAGAAGCTAATTCAATCCAGTTCTTGCAATTCTAAATTCAATCCAACGTGCAACAACACAAATCCAACGAGAATTTGTTAGAACCGTAGCAACGTAAAATTTTGTAATTCTAAAGGAGTACGTGCAATCTTCTCCAAGTGTATTATACGGATTTTTCCCTACTCCAGGTATGTTAAGGCTATCCTTCTTTCTTTTGGCATGACTCCAACGATGGCATGTAAACCAACGAACAATACTAAAACATGATATTATTCCTAGTAAATACAGAAAGCTTATGTTCATTGTCTTTTATAATGTAAACTCTTACTCATGGCACTGATGCTTGATTTTTTTTGACCGTATGTGGATGATGTTAGTTCATAACGTGATCGGGGGTAAACGACTATAGGTCACTTTGAAAGATATTCTAATTATCCTAAAAGACTCTTTAGATATTGTATTTATATATGTAACTAGTGGTGACGTTATACATCTACCACCGATCTACGGCAGTTACCACCGGTTGGACAGTTATATATTATTATGTACCACCGATTGGGCAGTTATGCATTTATCACCGAGCTACGGCCGGTCGGGCAGTTACCACTGATCAGCTGGATAGTTAACCTCACGAAAATGAAGTAACTAGAACTATTGTATTGCAGTTTTTTATATATATATATATATATATATATATATATATATACGAGATGAGTTTTATTCTATATGTTACAAGCCCTCCGCGGCAAGTCAGAAGTTATAAGTTGACTCTTATCTCTTCCCGAAATAGTATCTTATTATTATTACGTTTCATTGCTACCTTACATACTCGGTACATTCTTCATACTGACATCCCTTTTTGCCTGGGGGCATTGCTTTTCATGCTGCGCAGGTGTAGATAGGCGAGGTGAGGACCATCCACGGTAGGCTGCCTACAGATATCAACTTTTGGTTGGCAAGCTCCACATCTTCCTGGAGTATTGCCGAGTCACGTTCTATATATGTTACTTTCTTTTATGAGGATGTTAGGGACACTGTCTCGACTTATATGTTATGGTCATGTTTTCTTAGAGGTTTTGCAGACAATGTCCTGTGTATAGCTTTAGGTATGACATGTCAACGGCCTTGTCGGCCCCAATGTATCTATATAAATATTTTTAAATTAGTTATGTGAGTTAAATTATATTGTTAATTACATATATAGATGTGGCCTATAATGGCCAATGACGAGTTTTATTAAAAAAAAAAGGATAAGGTACGTGGCGCTCGGTTGAGTAGGCACCGGGTGTCAATCGTGGCCCCGTGATTTGGGTCGTGACAGGAAATTGCGTACCTTGATCTTCTCGAACTAGGACACCACTCACCGCGATTTCCGATACCGCCAAGTATATGTAAAGTTTCTCATCTGCCTTCGGAGTGTGAAGCAATGTTGGGCTCGATACGTATCGTTTTAATTCCTCTAATGCTTGTTGACACTCTGGGGTCCAGGTGAAATCGTTCTTCTTCTTGAGTAAAGAGAAAAATCTGTGCCTTCGATCTGATAACCTCGAGATAAATCGGCCTAAAGTAGTTATCCGTCCAGTTAGCCTCTGCACGGCTTTTACACTGTCCATGACGGTGATGTCTCCGATGGTCTTGATTTTATCGGGGTTGATCTCGATCCCCTGATTCGACACCATGAAGCCCACGAATTCGCCTGAACCGACCCTGAAAGCATATTTCTCGGGGTTGAGTTTCATGTTATATTTCCTCAAAATCTCGAACGTTTCCTGCAAATGAGCCAAATGGTCCTCTGCACGCAGGGACTTAACTAGCATGTCATCAATATAAACATTCATTGACTTACCTATTTTTTCTTCGAACATCTTATTTACTAAGTGTTGGTAAGTAGCTCTTGCATTTTTTAGCCCGAAGGGCATTATAATAATATGTTCCATACTTGGTGAGAAAACACTAATAGTAAAAAATCCCAGAAAGAAGCTAGCCCACTTGCTTTGTTTTCTTAGTTGGTTTTCCTTTGTGTTCGACTGTGCTTGAGGTTTCGATAACTAGAATTTATTCTTTTAAAGTGAAATATACTTTTTACCAAAACTCTTTTTCATTCTTAAGATTCGAACATTAGATAAAATAAAGAAATTTTATTCATCATATTATCCTTGACGGTATATGATGGCAGCCTAGTGCATAAAGTCCTTGCGTTTATGCAAGTCCGGAGAAGGATTGTATTTTAATTAAGGGGGTGTGATGTAGTCAGCCTACGTTAATGCAAATATTGGTGACTGATTCTACGACTTGAATCCGTAATATATAGGTCATACGGAAATAATTTTACCATTAATCTAAGCTCTCCTTCGAATATATAACTTGACGGTATATGATTTGCCTAGTTGCCCACAATTATTGAGATTGCACGTTTTCCCAAATGCTACGACACAACTTAAACCAACCACATGCAAACTAACTAACGCACCTTTGACTTGTAAGAGGACTACTACTTTATAAGCACTCTCATACCTCTTTTTCTTCTCTCCTTATTAATAATTTATAACTCTACTTGCTTATCCTTTTAGTCAACTATTGTATGCTTTCTAGAAAAACTCAAATCAATGTAAAAAATGGTCTTGAAAGTACTAAGCCGTAAAATTTGAGCAACCCGAATAATGTCATAAATCAATATAGACATATAGTACTTACTCCATTCCCTTTTAGTTATTTACTTTTGACTTTGCACTACCTTTTAAAAGATATAAATAAAATATATATTTTATAGTTTTACTCATAATAGTAATAGCATTTTCAAATATTTTGAAAAAAGATTTGGGAAATGAATAATTAATGATAAAAATAAAACAGTAAAAGTAAACAGAGGGGGTATCTTCCAAAAGACATGAGCATTTAATAGATTGAAGCAAAGGGGATTCAAAGAACCAGTCACATGCACCCATCAAGACAATATACATAACTTTCATATATATATATATAAATATATATAAAGCACGAATATTTTACGCTAAATGTTGAACGATAAAAATATCTTTAAAATTTGTTTGACTTTTATATCCTTCAAACGATAAATCATTTCTTCACAAAATAATTTCTTGTTGAATAAAATTATAATATGTAAAACTTTACCCAATATAAATTTAATTACATGGACTTCTAATCTTAATCGAATTCCAATAATTAAGCTATTTGGGATATCATGCCCTACCTATAATTGAAAATTCTACAAGCATACCAACTCTACAAGTACGAAAGAGATTATAACAACTCTTACCTATATTCTTATGAGTAGAAGTCTTATTTAATATCACTAGTATCTATTAACGTGCGTTGCACGTTAATAATGATACATGATGGTTTAAATATTTATTTATATGAAGGAATAATAAATTAAATTAATAAGAGAAATTTTATATAATACTACAACAATCATCTAAATGCCGAAAAATATTATTACATTAGCATAATACGTGAATTCAAAATTAAAGGATATCATAATAACTTACATTAATGATCAGTTTTAGTCATATTACGTAGATAATTATGTATTGTAGTTTAAAGGTATCTACTTTGATGGTATCTTATCGAATATTTATATATAGACGGTGTTTTTTGTATATGTTTCCTTCTAATGCTTTGGTTACTCTGCTATAACCAGAACTCTTCTTGTCGATATTGATATCTCTCTTGAAAGTGCAACATATAGTTATTCGTAAGAAAATATATTGTGGTAAATATAGTTCAATATTTAAGATGTTTGTCCTTGTGCTTTATTTATTTAAGTACAAAATATAAACATACTGAAAATTATTTTTACACAAACTTAAAAGGATATTCTTTAGTTTC